>NC_142111.1:2638275-2789310 GCF_056152115.1 Neolamprologus brichardi
GACCAACGGTCCCAGCTATCTAGCCTTAGTGGGAATTGTCCCCTAAAAGGTTTGTTGACCCACTATTGATCATGTGCCTCATCAAATGAGCAAAGGTATGAAAAAGGGTGGGGGTCATTATCAGCCTCACCATATCATGTGACCTGTTGAGACGTGACAGATGATGTGAGTGGGCGTTTTGGCGCCTGGGAACGGATCTCAAAATGGTCAATCACAGTGGACATTGATGGCTTTACTCCTCTGTCAAACCATCTGTCTTCTCTGTCCAAAATGTGGACAATGGCATCCTCGAAAGTGACCTTTGCCCTTTAGATGCAAATGTACAGCTGGGTCTTGTCCATCCATCCATTTTTTTTCTGCTTATCCAATTAAGGGTTGTGGATTGAGGGGTTTTGGGCTTTTTCTGTTTTGTTTTTGTTAAAACAGCTTGAAAAAAAAAATAAATTTAAGAGCAAGTCAATGTAATGAATGCATTGTAAAACCTGTGAAAAGAGGAGTTGCATAAAAACAGTGTATATAGAACGGGACAAAAAGAGGGATGCATGTTTGTGGAATCTGAAGGAGACGCAGCTCAACAGGTTATTTTCCCCAGACGAAGAACTCTAATTGAGTTAATAAATAACTGTTTCAGGTATGCTGATGTTCTGTAAGACTCGAATATTTTAAAATAATTAATGTAAAAATCTTGTCTCTTACCTGTGAAAGAGTTTATTTCCTAACTTGATCACTTAAATGTGTTTTTGCCTCTGTTTGCTTAATTATATAACTTTACACAAGAGAACTGATTTGTAGGCAGTTACAGTGCAAGTCCAAGACATTGCTTGACTAAACTCTGTTTATTCATTGTTTCATCTGAGCTGTTGCTCGTGGTAGCACTGTTGAGACTGTATTTCTAGCTGTGATAATCATAATCCAGATATTATAAACTAGCTTTTAATGTGAAAACGTGTGGATCAACTTTTCTGAGTCACTTTATACTCAGTGCAACTAACTGGAAAAAAAGTTAAACTTGTATTTATGTGAATATTGTGTATATTTTCCATCATAATTTCATGTCATAAAAAAGAACAGAAAAGGTTAGTAATGGAGAAATAAATACAAGAATTATCATACCAAGTCATCAGTGTGGACTGACTTGGTATGATATGTAATAAAATTCACATACAAACAATTATATTTCAGTCATAATAGGAATTCGTTCATTTATTATTCAGTAGATTCTCAGTAGATTGCAGTTTCTCCATTCAGAGGCAGTGACCCGTGTTCTGCTGGCTTGATATGAAAGTAACTGCATCCTTGCAGGTAAGTCTTAGAGAAACATGTGGGAATGGCTTTAACATTCTGCAGCTTTGAACATTCATCTGAACGGCTAAGAATTACTGAGGTGAAAAGTTTATCATACAAACAACTTTCTGCAAACAGGGTCTGTATGATCCAGAACACACATGCATTTATTTTGCAGTCGATAACTTACATTATCTTTCATTTCTGGCATAACTGTTTTAAAATTATTACAACATTTTTCCTACAACTGAAAAATAGTAAAATAGTATGAAAGCATCTGTGTGTGTATTGTATTATCCGCATCGTTACCTTTGCATATCTGCAATAGGATGCAAGATGGAGTTGTAAACCACAGTGCAACCAGCTGTGAAAACTGAAAAACATGAGCCCCTGACATACTGTTGCCAGAGGAAGTTTCTGTGATCGGACTTTGGTAGTCACAACACGGTCTTTCTGTGGTCAGCAGTAAAATTAGTCTGATTTTAGTCAAGTTTCTTTCTGTGATTTTATCTGGACCTACGCGTTAATTGGATAAAGTCTGAGCCTTGCTGGTGTTTTTGGCCTTGGGCCTTAATGTTGTCAGGTAATCTCAGACTGCCTTGCTTGTGTTTGAAAACTCTTTTTTTTAAAGAATTTTGAAAATTCCTTTGGTGTTTCTTAGTGGTGGGTGGATCGATACTGAAATATTGATTCTTTCGATATATTTTGGACAGAGAGGACAGATGGTTTGAAAGAGGAGTGAAAGGAGCCATTTACGTCCACTGTGAGCGACCATCTTTGAACAGAGGCGGTGGTTTACGACACCAACTGTCTGCCATCTATAATCCAGTTTTGAGTTCCCTCCCCAGACGCCTTAACGCCCACTCACTTCCTGGGCCATCTGACCTCAGGAATTCGCATGATAAGGTGGGGCCAGGTTTCACAATGAGCTCACCTGAAACTCTGGCTGATTGGGACCCTCACCCAGTTTCACACCTTGGCTCAGGCGATTAGAGGATCATCAGGGGGTCGTTTTGTCCCTCTGTGGGGGGACACTCCCACTAAATTTAAATCTGGGACTCTCCACCATTTGACCTTAGAATTGAAGAAGCTTCTTGGATGAGAGGTGAAACGTCTTCAAGCAACTTAAAGAAGTCCAGACGCTTTTCTTTGCAAGCTCCTTTGATTGCAGGTATTGTAGTATGACGTGTTTAAATGTAAAAGAACCCACCCACCACTTTAATCACACTCTAAATCTTGTTTTAACATATGGCATAGAAACTGAACATTTAACAGTGTTTCCTGAAAACCCTCTCCTGCCTAATCATTTCCTGATAACATTTACATTTACAATAATTGATTACGCAGCAGTGGAGAGTGGACTTTATCAAAGTAGATGTCTTTCTGAAAGCGCTGTAACTAAGTTTAAGAATATAATCCAGCCACTGTTATCATAGTCAATGCCCTGTACCAACACAGAGCAGAGCAGCTATCTGAACGCTACCCCAACATAGGTCGATTATCTTGTTAATAATTTCACCTCCTCACTACGTACGACTCTGGATACTGTAGCTCCAGTGAAAACTAAGGTCTCTAATCAGAAGTACCTGACCCCGTGGTATAATTCTCAAACACGTACCCTAAAGCAGATGACATGTAAGCTGGAGAGGAAATGGCGTGTCACAAATTTAGTGGATCATCATTTAGCCTGGAGAAATAGTTTGTTGCTTTATAAGAAAGCCCTCCGCAAAGCCAGAACATCTTACTATTCGTCACTGATTGAAGAAAATAAGAACAACCCCAGGTTTCTCTTCAGCTCTGTAGCCAGGCTGACAAAAGGTCAGAGCTCTTTTGAGCCAACCATCCCTTTAACGTTAACTAGTGATGACTTCATGAACGTCTTCACAAATAAAATTTTTATCATTAGAGAAAAAATTGCCAATAATCATCCCACAGATGTAATATTATCTACAGCTACTCTTAGTACCATTGATGTTAAGTTAGACTCTTTTTCTCCAATCGATCTTTCTGAGATAACGTCAATAATTACTTCCTCCAAACCATCAACATGTCTTTTAGACCCCATTCCTACAAAACTGCTCAAAGAAGTCCTGCCATTGATTAATTCTTCGATCTTATATATGATCAACCTATCTCTAATAATCGGCTATGTACCACAGGCCTTCAAGGTGGCTGCAGTTAAACCTTTACTCAAAAAGCCATCTCTAGACCCAGCAGTCTTAGCTAATTATAGGCCAATCTCCAACCTTCCTTTCATATCAAAAATCCTTGAAAGAGTAGTTGTCAAACAGCTAACAGATCATCTGCAGAGGAATGGTTTATTTGAAGAGTTTCAGTCAGGTTTCAGAGTTCATCACAGCACAGAAACAGCTTTAGTGAAGGTTACAAATGATCTTCTTATGGCCTCTGACAGTGGACTCATCTCTGTGCTTGTCCTGCTAGACCTCAGTGCAGCATTCGATACTGTTGACCATAATATCCTATTAGAGCGATTAGAACATGCTGTAGGTATTACAGGTACTGCACTGCAGTGGTTTGTATCATATCTATCTAATAGACTCCAATTTGTGCATGTAAATGGAGAGTCCTCTTCACACACTGAGGTTAATTATGGAGTTCCACAGGGTTCAGTGCTAGGACCAATTCTGTTTACATTATACATGCTTCCCTTAGGCAGCATCATTAGAAGACATAGCATACATTTTCACTGCTATGCAGATGACACCCAGCTCTATCTGTCCATGAAGCCAGATAACACACACCAATTAGTTAAACTGCAGGAATGTCTTAAAGACATAAAGACTTGGATGGCCGATAACTTTCTGCTTCTTAACTCAGATAAAACTGAGGTCATTGTACTCGGTGCTGAAAAGCTTAGAAATATGGTATCTAACCAGATTCTTACTCTGGATGGCATTACCTTGGCCTCCAGTAACACTGTGAGGAACCTTGGAGTCATTTTTGACCAGGATATGTCCTTCAACGCACATATTAAACAAATATGTAAGACTGCGTTCTTCCATTTGCGCAACATCTCTAAAATTAGAAATATCCTGTCTCAGAGTGACGCTGAAAAACTAGTTCATGCATTTATTACTTCCAGGCTGGACTACTGCAATTCATTATTATCAGGATGTCCAAAAAACTCACTGAAAAGCCTTCAGCTAATCCAAAATGCTGCAGCAAGAGTACTGACAGGGACTAGAAAGAGAGAGCATATTTCTCCTGTTTTGGCTTCCCTTCATTGGCTTCCTGTTAAATCCAGAATTGAATTCAAAATCCTGCTCCTCACATACAAGGTCTTAAATAATCAGGCCCCATCTTATCTTAATGACCTTGTAGTACCATATCACCCTATTAGAGCACTTCGCTCTCGCTCTGCAGGCCTACTTGTTGTTCCTAGAGTATTTAAAAGTAGAATGGGAGGGAGAGCCTTCAGTTTTCAGGCCCCTCTTCTGTGGAACCAGCTTCCAGTTTGGATTCGGGAGACAGACACTATCTCTACTTTCAAGATTAGGCTTAAAACTTTCCTTTTTGCTAAAGCATATAGTTAGGGCTGGACCAGGTGACCCTGAATCCTCCCTTAGTTATGCTGCATTAGACGTAGGCTGCCGGGGATTCCCATGATGCATTGAGTTTTTCCTTTCCAGTCACCTTTCTCACTCACTATGTGTTAATAGACCTCTCTGTATTAAATCATATCTGTTATTAATCTCTGTCTCTCTTCCACAGCATGTCTTTATCCTGTCTTCCTTCTCTCACCCCAACCGGTCGCAGCAGATGGCCCCGCCCCTCCCTGAGCCTGGTTCTGCCGGAGGTTTCTTCCTGTTAAAAGGGAGTTTTTCCTTCCCACTGTCGCCAAAGTGCTTGCTCATAGGGGTTCATATGATTGTTGGGTTTTTCTCTGTAACTATGAAGCGCCTTGAGGTGACTTTTGTTGTGATTTGGCGCTATATAAATAACATTGAATTGAATTAAATTTGTGTGTGTTTCTATCTTCCAGTGTATTGCTTTTGGGAGCACGTTATCCTCTCTGGGGGAATCTTGTGAGCGTCTGGCCAAAGGATTAGCATAAAAATAGGAGTATGTTACAGGGGCAGAGACAGAAAATGAGCTGTACACCCACACAATGTCAAGGTGCATTACAGGAGGTGGTTTACATATTAAACTTACTGGCTGAAGTCAGAGAGGTGCAGGGAGGCTGTGAGGAGACACCTGAAAGATACTAAAATTACAGCACAGGCCAACAATTATTTAACCTCGTCATCTCATAAGAGCATTATTGTTGAAGGCCATGTGCATCCCATTCACCTTATTATATGCCTGCTCTTTTAATGTTTTGAAAAATGAATAGCTTGGCCTTCTCTCTGATCTTTAGCTGTGAATCTATAGATGCTAACTCACAACATACTCACAACAAAACAAATAAACAAACAAACATAAAAGATGGACATATCCACAGAAATTGGTTTTGGAAGTTACTGCTTTTGGAGGAAGTGGAATACTAAGTTATCAGCTAATGCACTTGAGACTGGCTCTACATCTACATGTAACAGTCATGTCAAAGAAGCCAAGTATCCAAATGGGTAAGTTATATATATACATCTAGCACTGTATTATTTATTTTAAATGCTGTTTACTTTGACATTTTAACCCTCTCAGGCCCGAATTAAGTTTTTTGTTGCTAATGCACAACCAAGTCCTGCAGTGGTACTTCTGAGTAATAAAAACTCATAAAATATGTATGTGGGGTAATCAGGGTATTATGTCTTAACTGTTGCAAATCTGCAATGTCTGCCTGGAGAGGGTTAACAAGGGAGCCCATAATAAGTTGTAAGAACTACAATTCTTACTGGTTTCATTTTTCAGTCCCATGCTTGATGTTTGGTTCACCAATCAGCACCTCTAATGTTGCAACAGTGGCATTCTCAGCTCTGCTGTGCGCTATTTTCTGACAGACTTGGAGAAACCAAACCAATTTTCTCCTGAAATGAAATGAGTTATTGATTTCTGATTATTCACAAACACAAACTAATGCATTCTGACCACATCACTGTAAGTCACTGCTCTTTGACAGTGAATACTCATATGGACCTTGATAAATTCAGATGCATTCTTTATGTTGTCTGGTGTTTCCTAAGGAGCGGCTGTAGGCCTTTAATTAAATATCAGCCAACACAAAGTATGTTCTGTACTCTGTTTATACCTTTGGCAAGAAAAAGATTAATAGATTTTAGTCTGTTTTCCCCTGAAAGCACTCTGGGCACATTGCTATTCTGAAAACGTCTGATACCAAGGATAGAAACATATAACAATGTCTTGGGGAAACTACACTGTAAATGCAAGTGATACTAAGTGCGCTTACGAAAAGAGGGATTACAGTTCACCACTTGGATGGGTAGATAAAATGTGGGTGACAGTATGGATCCCATTCTTGAACAAAAACTCTGACGTTAACACATAGAAAGGTATAACAGTATGACATTGGTAAAGGGGAAACTTTAAAGAGCACTGACTAATTCAGAGCCTTCTAAACTAATAAGCCAACCAAGCATGAACACCGCCTCCAATTCCTTTGGACCATGTGCACATTTTAATGTAACCAAAACTTGGCAAAACACAATAATTCCAACTGTGTTTTGTATCATAAAGTAATACTGTTGACACGAAGAAAGAAAATGCTCTCAAATTATGGAAACGGCCAATGGGATGTGCTCTGTTTGATGTTCACTTGATACATAATGTACATGTATGTATTAGGTGGCTGTAAATAAAGTTGCGCTCTCTCGGGGGCGTGTTCATTCATCAAGGCTGATGTGTGTTTAGCCGGTACAGTTTGCTGTCCACGTCGGATTTCTTTGCACATTTCATACTTCTGCTAACAAATACAAACGAAATCACATTGGAATACCAGCAAATTCAATGATCTGATGGAATTTGATGGGTTTCTCCCACCTCACCTTGGAACACACGAGCAGTGAGAGGCAGAATTATGAGCATTTTGAGCCGGACACCTATCGGTTATCAATTTTTGATGTGGGGAGTGGAAAAAAAAGTGGTTTGTAAAGGTGGGAGGTAGTGTAGGTGTGGGAGGTGTGGAGAAATGGTGGAATAAGTGAATATGTGAATAAGTGCATTTTCGCAGCTTTTAATTTGCAGCTTCAAATTCATAAACAGTGCAATTTCACCATGTTGGATAATTGAGAACCTTACAGCTGTTTGTAATTTCTGTTGCTGTAAAAATGATGCTGCTGACAAAGTCACCATCAGATAAAATAACCAGTTTTAGCAAATAGGCAGAAATCTGATACAACGTGGATTGGATATAAGATAATGATGTTTCTCTTGGTGTTATTTACAAGTAAATAAGTTAGATGTTAGAAGCACCACAGGCTACTTTGAGTCTGTGAGGGCAAAACAGAATCAGTCGCACCTCACAAAGGCGTAATGTTCTCTTTTACTTAGTGACTGATGTCTTTGCTATGTGATGCTTGCAAGTTGACTTCTGTCTGTTGGCTGCATGCAGATCTGACTTTCTCGCCACTTACTTTTGATTTTTGAGAACTGACATTTAACGTACCAGAAAGTGGTCATCTGCCTTGTAGATTCGACCTTTGGTTGCTACCTGCACAGTAAACACAGACAGATTCCACTTCACAAACGCAGCACCGTTAGATCTCACCAGTGCCACCACTCAGCTCTCTTTCTGGCTGCTCCGGCTTTCTTTGACTCAGAAAGAAACTGGAAGCCCGACTGAAAGGCTGAATTTTCAACCTCTACCAAATCTGTGAGAATGAACATTAATGTGACGACTTGAGCTCGTTCAGCAGCAGCGAGAGTCTTTACATGTACACAGAAATATGACTGAACTCACTTCATTGGCTCCCAGTTTAATATAGAATTACCTCCAAAATCCTTCCATTCATAAAGCTCTAAATGGTTTGGCTTCCCACTACATCTCTGACTTGCTCAACATCTGTAACCCAGTCAGACTTTTCAGGCATGGACTTTTTTAACTCTTCCCAGAATTTAAGCCAAGTGGGGGTGCTTTCAGTGACAGTGGTCCTGCTCTCTGGAGCAAGCTGCCTGCTGACCTAAAGTCAGTCAAATCTGTACATCCATTCAAAAACTGACTACACTCAGCAGCTGAGTTTACCTGTAAACCAAAAATCCACAAACAAAGATACATGTAGTCGTATATATGTGTAAGATGAGCATGTTTGAACAACTTCACTAAACATAGTTTAATTAAAGAGAAGGAAACTATCAAAGAGACGACTGTCTTTGTCTCCCCAAAACAGCCCTGAAAGAAGTTAGATTATTCCAGTGGGAGGAAACAACAATAACAGTGACTTTCTCTAGATTTTGACCATTAATGTATACGTCTACGTGTAAATTGTGTTTCTTAAAGGAGTTTTTGTTATTGTTTGTTACATCCGTGTGAGCCAAAACGTATTCCTACATGTCAGAGTGTCGCAGTGTTGCTGCGATTAGCCACAAGGTTCGAGGTTTAAATCTGGTGGCCGTTTGAGGTTGTGATGAAAGAAAGTGTCCTTTTCACATTTGAACTAAATGCAGATGCAAACGAGTTTATTTTTATGTGTTTTTTCCAACAACCTAAGAAAATCGGTTTATATATTTAACTTTTTAACTAAATTTCAATGTTCTCTAGACATCAACCAAAGTCATTGTCAATATCTTTTCAGCTTTTAACTTGTAAAAGTATTTTTGCTTCGTGGGATTTTGCCTCAGTTATAAGAAGCCGTGGGACGACCATAGATTTTCTTATGCTAAGTAGTGAGTAAGCTACAAATTGATGGCGCAGAAGCACTGTAAAAGATTACCAAGTCATCCCTGACTGGCAACTATGCTCCCCCAAGACGTTCTCATATGTGGGCGCATTTTGGTGCATCCTTCCTGACTTTTCTGGGTCAGTCTCTGAGTACAAAGTTAGGCCTAACAAGCCCCAAGAACCTAAGTCACATGTGAGAAAAACAGCAAACAACAACCATAACTTTTTTCTCTCTTTTCAGTCTTTTGTTCCACCCTTTTGATAACCTCAAGCACAGGCAGTTACAAGCCAGTGAAAGCCTTCCCTTTGTTTGGGCCCCATGGGTGTTTTGTTTGTTGCCTTCTGACTATGCATGAGATTTTTTTTTCATTCTTTCATTTTTGTTTACGCTTTACTTTCATGTGTGGCTGTGTTAAAATGTGGGAAAGAGAAAACAGCCTAATTCAAGTGTGTCTCTCTGAGTAGCTGTAAGTGCAGACTGGAGAGTTTATGTCTATGAACACATGAGTTTACACCCAGATAAACTGATGAATGGTTTGTTGGTTTAACCCCACTGTCTCTTTTTGTTTCTCTGTCAAAGTTTGGTGTCTGAGGACACATTCAGTTCTTAGTGAACTCCAGCTGAACTGACTGTACTGAATCATAAATGTCATTGAATGAACCAGAAGCTCTTTTTCTAAGTCTCTCAGATGATTCAAACTATTGTGAGCTAAATATGGAGAACAGAGTGTGCTACTCAGGGTGAGATTTACTAAAAAGAGTAAATTAGCATGACGACACTATTGCAAAAATGCTGAAAACTTTAGCAGGTAAACAACTAACAGTGAGTGTACCAATTTATAATCAGGGACAGGCAGTTTATTGCAGTAATACCTAATTAATGGGTCATAAATAAGAAGAGTCGATGAGTAGTGTGAGTGTAGGATTTATGAATGCGCGTCTCTCCGGAAACAAGAGGGCAGCTCGGGAGCTGCAGCTGAAGAAGAATCGATATAGATGAAGCATGTCTTGGGACACTGATGTCGACTATGTGTGTGTGATGAAACAAACAGTCCTGAGAAATCTGTGATAAAAAAAAAGCTACTTTTCTTTACAATATGCTGCAAATATGACAAAATGATAAATAAGTAAATAAAAGCGATACGAATCAAAAGAATCACAATGGGTTAAAGTTTAGTTGGGGACTGATAAAAGACAGTGATATTGTATCTATATAAATTTTATATCTTTATGATACATTTATTATTTAGCATGTTTATTTATATCAATATACTGCATTAAATGAAGATTTTATTTGACTTTATTTTAGCAATTTGTGTTGTGTTGCATGTTTTGTTTATTGTTGTTGTTTTTCCCAACAATACAATCACGATTATTTTCTTTCTTCACTGATCATATCAAGACTTTAGTTTAATCAAAGCAAAAATCCGCATGTCATATCACGATTGCCTGAGGTTACAGTTGAGATTAGGTTTGGGGTTCCCACTGGTCACAACTTAGACCTCCAGTGATAACTTTCTATTTTTAGTCTATTTCGTCTGCATTTTTGACACTTCCTAACCAAAAACACAAACCTCAGCACTACACTGTAAAAAATTGCGTAGAAAAACTGAAAATGTCCTGGTAAGTTTGATAATTTTAGTTCGTGGACCTTTCCGTCAGTGGTGAAATGGAAAATTCTGTTGATTTAGAGCATATTCTCTGTAGTATTTTTGGACATTTCCTTCAACTCTCAAATGGAAAATTCAGTTTATTGACAGTATATTTTCTCTACCATTAGCAAATATTTTCTGTTAATAGAAAAATGGAAAATTCTCTTTAAATCACATTTCAGGCACTTTTTTTTTTTTTTACCGTGACTCATCAAATGTACTTCTTTATATCGTTAACCATACATTTCTATACAAATGAAACTTTATACACCATTTACTCAAACATTTTTTAACCTTTAACGTTAAATAGCCTTTTATTTACCTTAACTCAAAAACTATAATAAAATATAATGAAAGCATCCATTTCCACATAAAATGAATAAACAGCAAAATAACACAATCGTTACAATTTTGGCATTTTTATTTTACTTGAAATCATTTTGTTCTCATGTAAATGTGTTCATATTCAAGTGGCTCCAAAGTGTTTTCTTCCAACAGGACACCGGACAAACAAACATTTAAAAATATCCAGAATGCCTTTAAGCTAGAATCACTGCCTCGTGGTTGTTAACAGTTAAGTCGTGGTTTAAATCCATGTCTGTGCACAGTATACACATGTAGTCAGTTATGACCAAAAACTCACCTTTGATTACTGACTTGCATTTACTTCATCGGTGAATCTGAGTGAACATTTGTCCTGCATTAACACTGTGGCGTCTTTACCTTACAATATAAAACGACTTGAGACAAGATTTGTTGACTGTTAACTGGAGCTATATGAATAAAACTGAACAGATCTAAAGCTGTTCCTGAAGTTTGGGTTTATTAGAACAGGACAGATGGATGACCACAGCCCTCTGAGCACAAGGCTAACAGGACGTTCCCTCCATACATTAAAAACTAAAATACACAGAATAAAACACTGAGACTTTTAAACCATAAACAGCTGCTAAGTGAATAACGATCTGTGTCCACAAATCCTCAGCAGTGACAATGCTTAAACACCACAGTTCAAAATCCTCAGTGCACACCTTTTTTCTCCGCTGTGCTTAAGATGCTCTCAGCTGTTTAACTTTAGGTAGGGGAGAAAGGTTTGACATATTTCACAAGCAGTAAATGTTAAAGAAGCCTCTGAAAATGAGGTCACGGTTACTTCGTAAGAAAACACCTCTGCTTGTGCTCACAGACTAAATTGCAACAAATAGGACAATAATAAGACAAGACGACTAGGTGACACCAGAGGCTAGGACAGGAGCAAGCATGAAGTGAGACGCTGTGTGTGTGTGTACACGTGTGCACACATGTTCTTGGTACCTCTCTTCACATAGCAGCGTGACAAAGTCCTGTATGCAGCCTTCAGTCTGCATGTTCAGTCAGTCAGTTTTACAGTCATTATGACCCTTTGCATTTTAAAAATGATCTATGTTAAAATAAAATGCAATAATTTCACATTTCCTATTTTTTTCTTAAATGTGTAAGTTCATTCTGTTATTAATTTTGCATGATGGGAGGTAAAAAGAATAAAAAAAAGGACAATTTCTACTTAGAACTGCCAATGACATCATTTTAAACCCACAGAAATGAATGTAATATAACACAAAATTGTGGTGTTAAAACTATTAAAATGTGTTGTTGACCTACAATCTGTCAAACATATCTCTCATAAATGATATGAAATCATTTTGAGACAGAAAGAACACACACATCATTTTTTGGCAAAAGTCGCTTTGAACACAGCAGGTAACATAATACAGCAATTTCGTTAATTTTATAGATGACTTTTATTATTTTACTTTATTTATTTAAATTATACCTTTATTCATATAATATGTAAATCATGTAGAATACAGCTTACTCTGTAGTATAAACAAGAATATTATTAAAACAAACAAACATTGGCAATATACATTTTGATATGGGTGGTCCCATAGCATTAGCTGAGATAACTAGATGTGATTGATAAATAAATAAATGTAGATGGTCCCTCTGAGAACTGAATAATTACTGTAGTGCCAAATGAGTTGTGGATGTGATATTGAGCCTGGTCACAGCCGGGAAGGGTGTGATAATATGATTGCTGGATGTACAGAGCAGTGAGGGAACTATAGCTGAGCTGACCAGAGAGTGAAAAACTAATCCAAGTAAAATCAGGTTCACAGCTGTATTTTATTGTTTGTTTTTAATCTTTATTAATTATTATTAATCTTTCTTATTCTGACACCCATCCATCCATTCTCTTCTGCTTATCTGCTCCAGGTTCACGGGGAGAACAAGGAAACTTATTATTATATATATATATAAAATGAAAGAACCTCAGAACCTTAAATGTGTTAAATGTTAAATTCTTATTTTGTCGAGTCATCTGGCAGTTCCAGTGTTAAGCTAATTAGAAACTAAGTTGTCTCCAGAGAAATAAAAAGCCAGAAATAAAAATCAGCACTGCCAGTTTATTGTTGGACAGGTTTCATATTGTTTAAACACAATAAAACTGCTGACATTGTTGCACCGAATAAGACAATTGGCAGTTCTGTGGAGCTTAAATTCCCACAAAAACAACAATAATTTAAAAGGTTTACTCATTTACTTACAAATTTCTGAAACTTTGTTTGTGACAGAACTTATCTAGCAGAGAGACATGACTCCATTCTCCTTTTGTCTTTATTTTCCTCAGTTCAGGTTTGGGGTTTACATGCAGCCCAGCATATCATCAATAACCGATACTCTCTCGTCTCGCACTGTTGTTTGTCCTCTGCGCGTATTGAGGACATCAGCAGCCAGTCTGAACTCTAACCTCCTGGAAATAGAAAATCAGAGAATTAGTATACTCCTTAAAGATTTTCCAAAGATTCACGAAATGTCAGTTTTCTACACACTCCTAGATCGCAACACATTAAATGTGCTTTCACTGTCGTTAAGCAACTTGTTGTCTGCCATGCCACAAAAACAATAATAATAATGATCTCTAACTGTAATTACCGTGAAATAAAAATGTCTCACCAGCTGTAATGGAGCTGTGATAGCGTGCTTTGACAAGAGGGTCTGTACATGAAGAACTTTACCTAGAACCTACCTAGTAGATTTTCATTATCACATAAAATATCACATCTGTCAATAGTGTTAAGTCAGTGCCTTCACTAATAACCAGAACTTGTGACATGAAGGTGTGCACATAAATGTGTACAAGACGTTAACGCCTGCACCGCTGCCCTCCCTGAAAAGAACGCGCCTTTGTGGAGCAGCTATTACGATCCAGTATCTCAGTGAGAGAAAACAGAAGGAGAGGATTCTATCTTGTGGTTTGATTTTTAAACATTGTTCCCAAAGTTAATGTTTGTTAATGTTGATGTTGATTTGGGGTTAAAGTTATAATTTGCTGGATATCACACAAGGGGCACAACAGAATGGGAAGATCCATCAAACCTAACACATACTAGCAATTATAGTATTTCCAAAGTCAAAGGTGTCTAAAATAAGTAATTTCTTGTTTTGCTATACCATAATATTACACTGTTAATAACAGTGTAAGAGGCTTTGGAAAGTAATGATGGAGCTTCTGTAAACCTGGAGTTGCTCTGCACTACATAACTATCATGCTCTTCAGCATGGAAAGCAGGATCTTCGAAAATCATGCAATGTTCAAGAAAGCCAGCAGGAGCAGAAGCTGGAGATGAAATAACCCAACCAGAAAGGGCCAGCACAGTTAGTTCCCCCCTGCTACAATACATCACAAGATGAGGAATAAAACCCAGCAGTGGCCGTGTGCCTACTTCAGAGGTAAGCTTCATCCATACTGGAGCATCTCCATCAAAGCAATCTGTACACCTGTGCAGGTGGATTACTCTCGGGCTGCTTCTTTCGGAGCTGTGCAAAGTGAAAGTGCATTCTCATGCATTCTTTCAGACATAAATAAACAACAACACACTCATCTTCCTGACTTCTGTGCATCACAACTGACAATTCAAACTATGATGCATGCGTTTAGAAGAGAGTGTATGATGGATGTAGGCAAGTCTCCCACTCATGACAAAAAACTGTTACGTTCACTATAAACTAAGAAAGTTGGGGATGGAATTAAATCAAGAACTCACTCATGAAGGATCTACAATCTATTACCAGCAGGAAAAGCTGCAGCCCCCCCTGTGACCCTGAATTTGAAGTGGTAGAAAAGGGAAAAATGTAAGTGGTTTTTGGTGTTTATTCATCAGAATGCCAAGATATGGGAGAATAAATACATACTGTGACTGGGCGTACGCACATGTTCTGGGCCTGACCCCAAAAGTCCAGTTCATCTGACTAGTGTGACTGCTTGAAAAGGTTGGCATAGGGTTTGATTTACCTGGACTCTGGGCACCCAATGTGATTGGTGACACTGGCACAATGGTGGATGTTCATGTTAAGATAAACAAACAAGAAGATAAATGGACATTATTCATTGTTCTTCATTTATATGGTTTCTACCCATCATGCACAAACTCACTTTTCCAATAGATGCATCAGAGAAATTTAACAAGGATATTTTGGAGGTGCCAGGAACAGAACCACAGTTAGCAGATGTCATGCTTAACCTTGGGAGTTTTGTTACTTGTCATTGTGTGGACCGCCTTATCCTTAGTTGAGGTGTATTTCCTTTGTTTGGTGTTTCAAGCTTTGCAAAATATCTCATATAACAGATTCCTTAGTTAAATTCTCAGTTTAATCTTTATGGTTTGGTTATAGTTTCCACTTTCCTTGTGTCGTATCTATCCTAGTTTCACTAAGCTCAGTTCCCCAACTGTCTGCACCTGTTTTGTTCTCCCCAGCTGTGATCATTTCCTTGTGTATCCCTGTGTGTTTAAGTAACTTACAATTTAGCTCTCTGTCGGTGAACTAGTTTTTCCCAGCCCGTGATGTTTCTAGTTAGTCTATTTTCTGCTCATTTTAAACACATAAAAACACATGTCATGTAACAGTTTCAGTCATGGATGAACTAAAGAGCTACATAATTACCATCAATAATAAGAATCATTGTGAACTATTAATCATGCAAAGCTACTCTACAACGACTACGACTACATTACTAAGATTTAAATAATAAAATGTGGAACTGGAAATTTGCACAATAGGTCCACTTTACTAAAAAAAATATTGTTCGCTGGACACTTTGATCTATAACAATCTATTAAACATGGAAACTTTTATTTTAGGATGAACTTATATATCCTACCAGGTCCTTTCACATTTAGCAATACAATGATAGTTAATTGTTAATTTATGAAAAAAATGTCAATATTTTGTTAAGCTTAATATTGCAGGATATTAATATTGCGCCGGAGAAGTGCCCGAGAAGACATCGTGAACGCTTCCTGGCCATCCCGTGTAGATGTCAGTGAAACTGTTGGGAAGACAACGTTGGAGAAACGTGAACATTTTATTTGTACTGTATAATCTGCAGATTCTGACAGAAATCTGCAACTGTCCTTTGAAGCACCGCTCCTCTAAAACAGCTATAAGGATCATTATTGGGCCATATGTAAATAACAAAATAACTTTATAACTTAAAGAAAATTGGGAAACGTAAAGTCCAAAACAGTCAAACAATACTGTTTGTTCTGGGTCTGAACAAAGCGCGTTGTGTGTGACGTCTTCTTTTGCGCATGCGGGCCGCTTTGAGGGTTCACACTAGAGCGTGTTTGCTGTCACATTTTATTTGTAGTGTGCAGTGTTGGGTAAGTTACTTTAAATTAGTAACTTAGTTACATTACTAGTTACTTCTATCAAAAGTAACTCAGTTACTTCAAGTTACTTGTCACTTTCAAAGTAACTAGTTACTAGGGAAAGTAACTTTGGTTTTTCTCAGAATTCTCTTGTTAATGTGTTGCTTCTGTAACTGGATACCCAGCAGGATTGCCAGTCTTCTAGCTTGCTTACTTGCCACAAGTGCACTGTGCCACCTACCAATAGAAAGGAAAAGATAATCTGCATATTTCCACGAGAGAAATCCCACGCCTGGACCATCGTTGACCATGATTCTAGCCTACGTCACAGCGTCACATGCACTTTTTACATCCAACACAAAAACTGCAGTCGTGGTGCTTTCGATTGTACTCAGAACTCGGAAATTCTGACTTCCGAGTAGGAAGATGTAGCCAACACCAAATGGCAAATGGTAATACAGCGCTTTGAGTACTCCGGGAGAGTAGAAAAGCACTATATAAGAATCAGTCCATTTACCAAGTACGGGACAAACTGCGTTACTTTTCACCTCAATACAAAACGCGTAATATTATCTCTGAATACGAGACGATTCCGTTTTTACGGGACTGTTGGCAACTCTAATAATTAACCTTATGAACAAAATAAAGCTCAACATCAGTAACATCATAGCACCCACCCAGATGTATAGAAACTCTGTCATGCTAGCTAGTACCCAGTACGAAAAAGTCAGCAGAACGAAAATAAACTCCACCTCAACTTGGTTTATATCTGACCCAGATAGACTGCAGGTCATAACTTCTTCCTGAAGTTCAGTTCACCTGACACTCGGACCGGCGGCTGCCTCGGGTCTCTGCTCCTCCTGTCTCCCCTTTCCCTCGTCCACCTGCTGGCCTCCACCACTTGCTAATCTTACTGAATCTTTGGAAGCTCCGCGATGCCACCACACGAAATAACGAATAACGACCCTATCTAAATCCCAGTAACGAGTAACGCGTTCCTGATTTTGGCATAATAACTAGTTACCGTGCTAGTTACCACAATAATAACGTAGTTACTGTAACGCGTTACTTAATAACGCGTTAGTCCCAACACTGGTAGTTTGAACAAGCAGACAAAAAAATCGGATTTGATCAAAAAATCTGAATTGAGCATTAAGACCTGCAGTGTGAACGTAGCCTTATTAAGTTGATGCTCAGACCTCTCTGTGTTTTAAAGTGCATCACTTTGTGTAGTAATGATTGTTTTCATGACTCCACATGTAAGTGGCGCGTTAACGTGTTGTGAAGTGGCAAAGAACAAGCAGAGTCCAGGGACAGCTAAAGCAGGTGAGGTATTCAGAGCCACTGTTGTGCTCAGCTGATAAATCTCCCATGACTTGCATCTCACACGCACATTTCAGTTCAGTGGCTTTCTGTTACTCCTCATCAGGATACCTGCCTGCTGCTCTTCACTTTAAAATCTTCTTTTAAACAGTGGCTAATTCTTTTCTATTTATTTTTTACTTATAATAAAAATGCAGAATTTGCCCCACATCTCTATGACTTTTCATGGGATATTAAGATTTTTGGTATTCAGGATAATAATGGTACAGCCAGAAAAATGCAGTTTTGACTTGTTATTTCTATGGTTTGATAGCTCGATGATGAAAAGTTAATACAGAAAACATGGCACAGCAGACACTGAACATTCGAGTATAGGTTCAATTATTTCAGTAATGCAATACATATCCTTACACCTCTTTCCAATGCTGGAAGAATAACACAGTCTCACACCATTTTGTGAAATAGTTCCTCTAAACTACCCATTTGTGTTTCTGATCATAAACTATCGATTTTTGTATTACATTTCATATTATTACTTGTGTGCCCTTTGTTATGTTCTTTTTTCCTTATTGATTGTCTCATGTGCTGATTAATTTGATGTTCACAGACTTAGGATTATTAAGTTTTAAGACACAACAAGGTCCATATTCATAGGTTGTAACGGTTGATGGTAGGGTGATTCTTTTTACTGCTCACATTCACTTTTGAGTCTTACACGTTACAGATTTTTACACATTTTCTTATATTATTAACATTTCCATAATTATGAGCCATTAAGCATGTGTGCCTGCTTTGACCGGACAAAATACATGTTGGAGATGCAAATAGAAATATACCTAGCGCTTAAATGCATTTGTTACAAAAAGAAACTTCACATTTGACTATTTTAGGTTGTGCTCTGAAACTAGACTGGTAGGTAGCAAAAAAGCACTGTGGATGTCACTTGTCCCAATACTTTTCCCAATAACCTGCCATTGATTCTGTTCATCTGGACGTAGCGTTTTCTGGGAGAAACATTTCGTCACTCATCCAAGAGTTTCTTCAGTCTCAGCTGACTGCAGGTTTCCCCAACCTTATAAACAGTACATTTGCATAACTGAAACTAGCACCACCAGTAAACAATGGGCAGTGTCTTAATCTTAAATATGTAAATTTCATGGCCATTGATCAGCAACCACTGATGAATGCCCATCGATCAATGAGAATTGATCAATGGGCATTTTCACCTAACAAATTTGCATATTAATGATCAAGAAACTTACCTCCTATCCTCTGTTTGTCAGTGGTGCTAGTTTCATTTATTATGCAAATGTACTGTTTATAAGGTTGGGGAAACCTGCAGTCAGCTGAGACTGAAGAAGTCACTTGGCTGGGTGATGAACCGTTTCCCCACTATGAATGCTACGTCCAGATGAACAGAATCAACCTTTTGGGTCCATCAAGACTGTCATTGATTCCTTCTCTTGCTAGTTCTTGAACCAGAATACAGAAGGTACCCTGGCTTTCATTCTCCAAAAGTTAAATCTGTTCATCTGGACGTAGCGTTTTGTGGGAGAAACGTTTCATCACTCATCCAAGTGACTTCTTCAGTCTCAGCTGACTGCAGGTTTCCCCAATCTTATAAACAGTACATTTGCATAATGACTGAAACCAGCCCACTGAAGGAACAATGGGCTGTGAGGTCAGTTCCTTAATCATAATTATGCAAATTCTCATGACCATTGATCAACAACCACTGACCAAAACCCACTGATCAAAGACCACTGGCCATGAGTACCATTCACAGAGAGTTGGGGAATGGCTGCAATCACAGCATTGTAAGATGGCGAAAGATGTACCCTTAGGTAGGTGGCTTTCATTATTTGACCTTCGTCAAAAGTGCACAGTGATTAAGAACTGCTGATTTTCAGTGCCTCTAACATGTTAGGCTTTAGTCACACAGGCCAGAGACTGGGTGGCGCCCAGTGGGGACCTCTAATAAACGTATATTTCACAAATGGTTTGAGAGTGATTGCTGGATTGAGTGAAATTTGAAAAACTGTGGTTTTGCCATGATCATTTGCAGTTTGCATAGAAGATGCTGACTTGTCTGCACTTGCTATCTAAACACAAAACAGTACTGAAACTTGAAAAAGTGTGATGCAAACACAACAAGTCAGCATCTTCTATACAAAATATGGTCATCTGTGGCAACCTGCTAGTGGCCAAAGCAATTACAAGAAGATTCTTGGTGCAGCAACATGTCTCAGTGTTCGATGCATCAGGTGTAACTTGAGTTTTAGTATCTGACCCAAAGATACTTTAACATTGAGACTAGGGGAGCTAGACACTAAACAACTGATCTTCTGATAATTTCTTCTAATAGACAACCTACTCTATCTCTTTTAGACAGCAAACACGTTCCTGCAACCACTCGTCAACTGGATAGGGGAACAAAATTTATTTATAAGCACATTTAAAAACAACACGGGTTGAGCCAAAGTGCTGTACATAGTAGAGATAAAATAGTAAACATAGATAGTAATTATTATAACAGACTAGTCTGTTGTAATGCGCAGTGATGCGGACGCTGCACCGGTCCGTCATGGTGAAGAGGGAGCTGAGTGTAAAAGCGAAGCTCTCAATTTACCGGTCGATCTACGTCCCTACCCTCACCTATGGCCACGAGCTGTGGGTAGTGACCGAAAGAACGAGATTGCGGATACAAGCGGTGAAAATGAGCTTCCTCCGAAGGGTGGCTGGCCTCTCCCTTAGAGATAGGGTGAGAAGCTCAGCCATCTGGGAGGGGCTCAGAGTAGAGATGATAAGGCTCTAACGTTTTCCTGATGATGGGCATTGTTCAATTCAATTCAATTCAATTTTATTTATATAGCGCCAAATCACAACAAAAGTCGCCTCAAGGCGCTTCATAGATACAGAGAAAAACCCAACAATCATATGACCCTCTATGAGCAAGCACTTTGGCGACAGTGGGAAGGAAAAACTCCCTTTTAACAGGAAGAAACCTCCGGCAGAACCAGGCTCAGGGAGGGGCGGGGCCATCTGCTGCGACCGGTTGGGGTGAGAGAAATTGTAAGCAATGTTATGAGATGTTCAGCATTTGCCTTTATTTGTCAGTCATCATAATGTCTTGGATTGTTGGTGTAGACATTACAATTATGTATTTGTTAAACATATCCTATTTTTTTCAAACTTTTACTGTGTATTTTAAGGATAACAAGATACTGCTCCAGTTCCAGCCATCATAGCACAAAATGCATAGTTATACCTTGGACAGGTTCCCAATTTATCAGCAGACAACAATATACTCTCAAACATTTTGTAAATGTATGCATAGGTTAAATATGAAAAGCAATGTTATGACCAATTTTAGCTTAAAATTTCAAGTGTACTCACTGGAATCTTAGCGCTCCGTACACGATGTTCCAAAAAAGAAACAGAATTCACTGCGTTTACAGCAAGTATTTCCCATTCTGCTTTCACAATGCACACAGAGATTCTGTCTTCTCTATGTTACAAAAACAACTTCTAAAAATAGTGTGTTGAACAGCATGTTGAATTATATATTGAATTTGAAAGTTGACTCATTGGTTTTGAGAGATACTAGATTCTGAACTTGAAAGGCCAGGAAGATTTTATTCAATAGCAACATTCAGACCTGCAGGAAACATGCAGGAAATTCAGTTTATGAGCATAAAGGTTTAGTTTTCTAGTGTTCGTTTATAGTGGGGTGTCTTTGCAACCTGCCAGGAACAGTGATTCCCCAGTCAGTGTATCCTCAGATGTTGTCTCTATTCAATAAAACATGAAACTAAATTAAATAGTTTCAGATTCAGGTATATCTTTCCTGCATATATATAATGGATAAGCACTGTTATATGGCAAGTCATAATTAGCTTAATGCTGAAAGCAACAAAATCAGTATGATACTACAGTTTCATTATAATATCCCCCTGCAGTAAAATGAAACAAACAAACAAAAAAGCACGTTATTTGACCATTACAAGTCAGCATAGGTATGTTTGACTGTCACAGTGGCCTCTAATGGTTACACTAATTACAGATTCACAAAATAAGCTTTGAAGAGAGGTTGGGGTGGATGGCAGGGTTGATAAAGCATGATCGAAGGAAGACAGTCACTTTAAAATTTAGAATAGTTACTTATTAAGTATTTTATGTAACATGTAATTGGTACAATTACAACAAACCTTCTGTTACGTCCCCACATAAAAGCTAGGCGAAGAGGGTGGGGGACAGTAACAGTTGGATCCGGGTTGAAATGAAAAGAACGCCAGGCAGAGGTATTTAACACAAAATAAATCTTTATTATAATCAATTAACTCAATAATCATATAAATAGTAACAACAAAAGGAGACAGCACCGCTGCTTTAATGATAAATCAGACAGGTCAACCCAAAGAGATAGTGGCCACTTCAACAAAGAAAACAACTATAAGGCTTCAACAGAAAAAGACAGCAACGCTGCTATTAGCAGTAACCAGGCAGGCCAAACAAACTAATGGAGGCCGCCGTCACTTAAGGGAAACCACCGCTCAGTTAAGAATTACTCACAAAGAGCCACGCACACACACCTAGGCCAGTATCACACACTGACCAGTAGTGATGGGATTTCCGGCTCTTTTTAGAGATCCGGCTCTTTCGGTTCGGCTCACTAAAAAGAGCCGGCTCTTTCGGCTCCGAACCAGCTCTTCAGGTTGTTTTGTTGCTTTAATTAATTTATTATTAACAATAATATAAAATTATGCACAAAAGGAATTACTAACGTAAAAAAAAGTGGTTTTATTTATATATTTTTATATATAAATATATGCGGGGGCCCCTAGAGACAAAACACGTACAAACTCCATAACACATTTCTAGCATGAACTGAACTTCCAAAGCAGAGCTACTAGATCACTTAAATTACACAATTGAAAGCATGTGTGTATTGTTTGTGTATTTATACACAGGCACTCATATATATTCAAATAATTTTAAAAAAAAGTTCATTTACCTGTTACTACCACACACCAAATCCGGTCGTTGGTACTTGCTGGCTTGTGTAGCCACTAGGTAACAAAAGCTCAACACTGCGCCCAGCATCCTGGAGCACTTCTGTTGTCTTTTGTACGTGCTTCTGAGTTTTTACGTGCTTTGGAGTTTTTACGTGCTTCGGAGTTTGTACGTGTTTTTATGTGCTTCGGAGTTTGTACGTGTTTTTACGTGCTTCGGAGTTTGTACGTGTTTTTGAGTTTGTACGTGATTTGAAGTTTGTATGTGCTTTGTCTCTAGGGGCCACCGTAAATATACTTTTATTTATTCACTCCACATAAAATGTAATAAATAAATCATATAATACAAAAATTAACTATTCACATTTCAAATTTTAACTATTTAAATTTTCAGCTTTTTCCTTTTACAAATTTGAAGTGAAACAACACAAAACACTGCAAACCACAACACAATTAAATAAAAATTAAAATATGAAAACAAAAAGAAGATGCATATTCTCTGTCATATGGACCTGCATGAATAAACTTTCTGAATCCTTTATCATCTGCAACCGAAAATAGTTGTGGATGATTACTATACCTTTCTAATGTGAAGTTGTTGTCCCTGGCTCTCTTTCTCTCTCTCTCCCGCTCTGTTCCTGTGCTACTGAGTGTAACTATCGCCCCTCCCCCCTCTGCTCAGCGTAAAGCACAAGGCTCGCGTGCTGAGTGAAGCAGAAAAAAAGTGCGAGAGAGAGGCTGAGAGAAAGAAAAAAAAAAAACCCACGTGACGGCTCGCGATAAGGAGCCGGCTCGCGTCGTTCACGTCAAAGAGGCGGCTCTAAGAGCCATTTCGTTCGTGAACGACCCATCACTACTGACCAGCACAGAGGAAATCCACCCGAAGCCTCCCTGTTAAAACCCATAAACCATTATTTCCTATCAATAAAAAGCTGTTTTGTTCCCAGAGGTGAGACATTTCTGTGCTATTTCAGACTCTACCTAAGAGTAGGAACCAATAGTTTAATTTTTCCGTTCTCGTTTGGGGACTTGTTTGGTCATAAGAAGGATTATGGTCTGATTTAAACACGATATTAACTGTGACTTCACAGATTGTCCCAGTCACACTTCTGCCGCTTTCTAACCATAGACAACAATTTACAATCCTTTGCATCAAACTTTTGATTGGACTCTATTCTTGTATTCTTGAATCTGGAAGCTCAAATCAACAAATACCTTTCCAGCAATTCCTCATGATGCACATCTGAAGAGAGGTTTGACTTGCAGTTATTTAAACTTCTGTGCTTTTGAAGTCACCTTCTTTATGATGTCTTTGTAGTACAGAAACTTGAAATGTTAAATATTTAAAAGCACCTCCTCCTCAGACAACATAGAAGTCAGCAGCCAATCCATTCAGCATCCAGCTGGTGCGTTTGAGCAAAAACCAGCTTCACACAGCCCATGAATTAGGTTCCTGGAAGAAAGAGATGGTTTTAAAATGCAGGAGAAACCAGGGAAGGATGGGGATTTTGGCAGGTATATTGAGGAGGGAATTCTTTGCCACCAAGGCAATGTAGTTCTTCATTCAGTTACATAGACAACACAATCAAATTGCCAGCAATATTACTGACAACTAAGCATGATTGAGAATTTAAAGACGCTTTTCTTGCTCTTTGTTGGCTTTTTGGTTGTAGCCTCTGATATATTCGGTTTCCTTCTGTTTAAAATTCAGAAAGAGCTCCAAGTTCATTTCATTTAATCAGTAAAACCAAAGTTAGTTATCCTGCGTCTGCAGCGTGCTGATGCCCTCAATCATTATCTGGACTTCATCAAGATTAAGGATAAAGATTGTTTGGAGGTCATATCAAGCTCAAATAATTATTACCACTGCTTTTGGTTTGTCTTTCCTAACTGAATAGATGTAGTTGTAACCGCTGCTTTGTCTGTTTTCCAACCGTGTATCCAACAGACTAAAATGAATGACAGTTCACCTTTCTGGGCCAGAAAGTCTGTGGGCAAGTTAAGATGAAAGAGAATCTGGAAACTGAAGAATCCCCAGCAGTGCGGAGTTGTGTGAGGGAATAGTGTTCATTACAGTAACACAAGGACACGACTTCTTTTGTGCTGGGATTTTGAATGCTTTTTCTGAGGCTGCCTCGCTGAGCTTGGTGTTTGAACCAGCACAAGTCATTCTCCACACACCCACGAGGGCTCGGTGGCTTTAAAACTTAATTTCCACAGTGGAATTCACACAAACATTAACAAAAGAAAATACTTTTACTTGCCAGAGACTGAATTATTTGACCAAACACTGTAGATCCTCTTTTTAGTGATGTTTCACAAACGATTTCTTTATGTGCAGCGTGAGAGGACTTAACAAGCTCCTCTTCCAATTAAACGTGTGGCGCAGAGCCTTCAGCCCTCAAACAGCCTACTTTTTATATGTGTGTGTGTGTGCCAGGCATATGGTGTGATCTGGCAGCTGCGTGTTACACTGTGAGTTTCCTCTAAATATTGAAAAAATGAAAAACATCTGAAAGAATGCGACAGTGCAAGAAAAGCATCTTTGAGATGGACGCAAGTAGAGAGCAACTGCCTACTTAAACAGTAGTGGTGGCTTCCTGTGTCATATTGAAAACCATGAGCAGTGGTCTCTAAATTTAGTTTTGATGTACTTTTCACTTAATGACATAATGCTTACCGAGTGTGATTTGAGATTATGGCAGATGAGGCATATAAACATCACAATGTCACTAGTTTCCTCCAGTTTGTACCACCTTGCATCAGCAGTGTAGAAGAAGATGTTTAAAGAATACGATCTTATCAATTTCATCAATAAAGGTTAATTTACTAAAATGATGCTGTGCCTCAGTTGAAGACGGTGTTAATAGGAATGAAGACGACCTAATTTCATGGTAAACAGGAAAAAAAAGGTTTATGAAAAAAACAAAGGAATATGGTTAGTTGTTATAAATGATAAGGCCAGTAAAAACACTGAAAAGCCCGTTATTTACAATAAGTAAATAAGCTACAATAAGTGTCTAACACACACACACACTCCTGTTCTAGCATTTTAATAGTTTTCTTTTTTAATTCAAAGCCGTAGCGTTCACAATGATTTGACTCAGAGAAGTTTGGCACAAAAATGTAAAATTATTCAGAGAAACGCTTTTTTATTCATAGATGTTTTAAATCTGCATTTGTTCTTTTTTAGCCAGAGGGGAACAACCTGTAAACACAAGACAAAAGCACTGTAGCACCGAGGCTAATGAGCTCCTTATTCAGATGAAGAAGCAACAGTATCAGCCACCACTTGTTGTTAGTCCAACATTCACTCATATTAGGCTCTCCATTCAATGGAGTCCAATTCATTTTTACTTATAGTGCCAATTCAGAACAACAGTAACCTCACAGTGCTTTATATTGCAGGGTAAAGACCCCGCTCTGCCGTCTATGATACTTTTCTGTTGGGCAGTAACATTTTATTGTCCTTTGTAACCAGAGATTCAAAGCACTAAATATTTAAAAGCACCTCCTCTCTGGACTTCAGGTTACACAGGGAGTTCTTTTAGCAGTTTTCCCCCCTGTTTTTGAAAGGAGAACTTTAATTCAATTAAATTAATTTTTTATATATGGCACCAAAAATTACAACAACAGCTGCCTCAAGGCGCTTAATATTGTTAGGTAAAGACTCAACAATTTGTGACAAAATATATTTAGTCCGAATTGTTTCACAGGTTTTGATTGCAGTAAAATACCTTTCTGTAAGTATTAAGGACATCACAGTAGTGTGAGCCACATTACAAACAAAGGAATGATCAGAAGTTGGTCCAAGACTACAGGGTGCCTTTGACGGTGAAGCCTACTTCACAAGGCCATCTACTTTTTTCTGTTGGCTGCTTCTTCTACAACGAGAGATCCACACGACAGCTGAACACTAATTTTTGAGAATATGCAGGCCTTACTGACACAGACCTGAAAACCTATAGGCAGTGTTGGGAAGGTTACTTTTAAAATGTATTCCATTACAGATTACAGAATACATGACCCAAAATGTATTCTGTAACGTATTCCGTTACGTTACTCAATGAGAGTAACGTATTCTGAATACTTTGGATTACTTAATATATTATCATGCTGTTTACAACTACATGAATGTACTATTGCTGTGATTTATTACTGTTACTGAAGGTCCGCGGCTCCGAACCGTAGTAAAGGGACCTCTGGCTAATATGGTTCTGTGTCGGGCTCATAGCCGAAAACTAGCTTTACTTTGTTGTCTGGGTCAACTTTGCTAGCAGAGACAGAGAGAGGCGTTGAAAGGCTGCTCCAACGGAACTTATTGTTTTTGGAGGAAAACACGAACACGGTGTACAGTCGAGTCTTAATAGCTTACTTACAACTGGGCTCGTCAGGCTCTCTTCTTGGCTGCAGTGGTTATTATTATATTTACATGCTTCCAGCTCCCGTTTTTGCTCAAAGACAGCTCGTACTTTTCCTTTTTCTCCCTCCCTCGCTCACAGACACATAACGGGTATGGCAGTCCATTCTCCCTGCAGCACGGACTACACTGCCTATGATGCTACATTCTTTAGAGCTATACCGGTAGCATTCTGCCTATTAGCTTAGCACAACAACAACAAAAAGGCCTCTCTCACCCAGGAAACACGCAGAGAGAGAGCGTCACCCTGTAACCATGGCAACTGTAACGCTGCCGCCTGGAACAACAGAACGTAGCTGTCAAACAAAACCCAAACAGTCCTGACGCGCGACAATATGAAACAGGGAAGTACCGCCTTGTAATCCATTTATTTCAACAAAGTAACTGTATTCTAAATACCACCTTTTTAAACGGTAACTGTAACGGAATACAGTTACTCATATTTTGTATTTTAAATACGTAACGGCGGTACATGTATTCCGTTACTCCCCAACACTGCCTATAGGTGACCATCTGCCACTGGTTCTGAGGGAAAAAAGTGTATTTACCGACCAGTGGTTTCTAGAGATTGTTGCCAGTTGCTATGAAGCCCGATTCACTGGTAACTGACCCCCTGGTAACTACCGGTAAATAGAGAACCAGCCAACCAATCATCAAGTGGTTGCTGGAGGTTTTCTAGCAGCTGCTAGAATAAAACATCTTGCAAAGAAGAATATGGTACTGCACCAAAAACCAAAAGTTTTTATTCAAAATAAAAGTTGCACCTTGGTTGCATTGGTTGTAGCGTTACGGCACCTCTAAATGTGAATACTCTGTTTTTCAGGCCTTCGTCAACCACTCACCAATCCGATGGGGAATACACATTTTTCCCACGGGACCAAAGGTTACCAGGTGGTCACGGACTGGCGTCTAGGCCTGTGTGACTGATCCCTTACATTTTGATTTATTGATGGATGAATCAGTTTTTTGCTTTTTTGATTCAAAGTTGGATCTGAAACAGTACAGCGTATAAATGTAACTTCCATCTACGCTCATAGAAAGTTGGGAAATTTCATAGAAATTACTTGGTGAAATAAAGTTCCCTATTTCAGGCAGAGATGGGCAGTAACGCGTTACTTGTAACGTGTTACTGTAATCTGATTACTTTTTTCAAGTAACGAGTAAAGTAAGGGATTACTATCGCAAAAACGGTAATTAGATTACCGTTACTTTCCCGTAGGAACGCTGCGTTACTGCGTTACAAAAACCGTGATTTTTTGCGAGTATGTCTCATGACAGTGACGTAAGCGAGTGCGACATTCGTGACAACAGCTGTGTGCAGATCAACAATGGATCATATATCGAGTGCGGGAGAGAGTATGAGCGTGCAGCGTTTAAAGCGTGGAAGTACTGACCTTACTTTGAGTTTGATTCCATAAAAAGTGACAAAAACATTAGTGTCCGTTGTGCGTGGGAAGAAAACTTCTTTTTACACCGAAAAAAAACCCCTAAACAAGCACCGAGTGCGCAACGACGTAATGGGAAACTCACAGAGAAACTTGCGGATCCTTCCACTCACCGCTGCGGCACACCTGCACCAGGGTAAACCTCCGCCTACCCAATTCCTGCTTTACAGGTGAAAATAGAGCAACTGGACCGCTAGTCTTTGATGTTATTTATTTTCTGCTGTGTTTCACTTGCATCTATTTGAAAGACTGAGTGTAAACACAAAAAATATTTTATGTGCTGGAATGTGCAGAAAATAGGTTTAAATGTTAAACTAATTTCTTCCAGTCAGAGAATGTTGCAGATAATTAAATTTTTGCTTGATGCATAAAGTTAAAAGATTAAAACTAATAAAACAAGTTTTAAAAAGAGACTTTTCCATTTGATTACATTTTGTATGATGGATTATGCAGAAAAAGTAGAATTGGGCTGAAAGATCTATCGCTTTATCACCTATTCAGGTTGTAAATCGTGTTTTTAAAAAGTAACTAAGTAACTAAGTAATTAATTACTTTTGAAAAGAAGTAATCAGTAAAGTAACAGGATTACTTTTTTGGGGAAGTAATCAGTAATTAGTTACTGATTACTTTTTTCAAGTAACTTGACCAACACTCATTTCAAGCCACAAAAGGAATTGCTCTGCAGTTATTGGTGCTAAAAGATATTTAGGTACCAATTATCACTTGGGGATCATGTAGTGAATAATTACTCTGTGTGTCTGTAAAGTGTCATCTTAATCATTCAGTCATTGGACTTGGATGTAATTAAGCTACCATACTTAAAAGTTAAAGTTGAGTAGTAATGTATTTTTCTGCCATTTGGATCAACCTTTCACTTTAGTATAAAAATTCACTTTAAGAAACTAATGTCACAATATTTCTGTCTTTCTGTCTAAAACCGACATGCCACCTTTGATTCATCTTGCAGCTGTGTTTAGCATTTTATACCACCAGAGGAGGAGCAGCAGGGATAAGTTCCACTCAATATTTAGAACACACGCATTTGTCCCAGTGATAAAAGAAGCAAAGAAAGAAAGACACGTTATAAATCATGAACTTTTATGGAAGCATCAGTGCCTCCTGCAAGGGTGATTCTTTTTTTAACTCCCATATATGAATATGAATTATGAGTTCATGCAATCATTGAATCTTCTGTGGCAAATGACAGTGGCACCACATCTCCTCTTTTTATCAGGAGCCCTGTGTAGGCATGGCTTCTTGATAACCATGAAGGAGGCTGAAGGGAAAAGGAGACGGAGTTTTTTTTTAGGTCATTTGCTGATTTCAGCATTGTTTTCTAGTTTTTTTAAGTAATAAAACTTCCGTTTTACTTCAGACAATTGCTTTTTTAATGTGCATAAATTTTAAACTTAAATATTGCTCAAAAACACAATCATGTGAAAAAGCTAGATTCCATAAAACTCTATCAAACTAAATGCACCCTTACTGCTCCCATAGGACTTAAGTGGCTAAGCAGCAGCTAGTTTCTGATAACCAAATGTGCATGATTAACTGATCATCAGCAAGTACAAACTCCTCTATTAAAGAAGATATTTCGCCATTTGTTGGTCCGCATTGAGGTGTGTGTTGACACAACACTACAATCTACAGGGAAATGGGTGTACCAGCAAAACCCCAAGATCAGATATCGGGTGAGTTGCTTAGACAAATTGCAAAACACTCAAGATCTACATCTCAGACTCTAATGGAGTCATTTAGCATGATAAATGTTCAGTTCATTGCAAAGTACAATTAGAAGAAGAATCAACTTGCATGACTTTTTGCATACTTGTTTAAACTGAAGCAAACTTATGAAGAAAGTGGAACGATTTAAGAGGCTAATAAAATGATACAGGAGGCAACTGCTTAAAGTTAATTCTGCTCAGGGTGATCAGACAAGCTGTTGAATTATGTTTTTTCCCCACTACTATAAATGCTTTTCAAGCACACGGTCTCATAAAATAGCAACAACATTTATCACTGTTGAAACAAGTAGAACAGGCCTTAAACTGTATAAAATTCACTAGAAGGAGAAGAAGAAAGTGTCTCATGACTCTATCCACACAGAAATCCTCTTTGCTCCAACTCCAGCTTGATGCTTGCGTTTAGTTTTTTTTTTTATGACTGTCATAAGCATGTTATATGTTTGTGATTACAATTTTCAGGACTAGTGCAATAGTCAAATAATTTAATGTGTCATTTTATTTATTTAATTTAATGTAAGAACTGAAAACTTCTATTTTACAAGCAGATCCCAACTTTGGCTCCCCTCTCATTGACACATCTTTCAATCCAAGGCACGATAGAGGGTTCAAGCGTATGAAGGTTATCTTTAAGCAAAGGCATTTTATTTCTTTTGAACATTTGAAGAAAGACTGTGTCTTTCAGTCAGATTATTTTTAGGTATCTACAGGTATGTCAAAAAAATTCTGACAACCAGCAGAACTCTGGGTGAGATGAATGTTCGAACTATTGAACCACTTGTTAAGGACTTAAGGAGAATAACATCAAGACGCCAGTCTGATGCTTCTTTGAAACACTTATTGAGGCAACGTGAGGAAGACTGCAGTAACATTTATACACTCATAATCAGTATGTTTCAAAACCTGGCTACTTCTGTTTAAAGTCTGACAACCAGAATCAGACGACCAATGACTCCAAACTGGCGTACTGGAAAATGTGAAAATGGCACGACACTTTTATTGGTATTTTCATAAATGTTAAATGGCCTGTATTTTAGTAGTATTGTAGTTCACCAAAAACACTAAAAAAAATAGATCATTCTCTCAATAAACAAAAGTTATCAATTTCATAATTGCAGGACACACATTTATTTCTCACAGTTTAAGCCCAAAGCAGCATTTCTTTCTCATATAGAAAAAAAACATAGATGTATTGGTGATATTGCACTTTTTTATATTAAAATATCTTAATGAGGAGTTTCGGTGGCATGGCCTACTTGAGAGCAAAGTGCGGTGTTATCATGGGTGTATGTGACCCACAGTGTGAATGCCTTATATAGCACCTGAGCACTCAAAGACCTTTAAACTTTGGTCCACTTCTCTTTGTAATCCATCCATCAGCAACTTTACATGAAACATGTAACAGCAGGATATATTTGATCTATGTTCTCAGTTCATGTTTTTTAGTGTTGTGTAAATAAAGAAATATGAGAATGAATCCCGTCACAAATATGTCTAAAATTCTCCAGCGCACCAAACTGCTTCACAAACATCCAAAAAATTTAAAATAAGACAGAATATATCGTCCAACTCCCTTAAGCTTACTTCAAAACCAAATCCTCCCCAGACAAATACAGAAACTTCTGATGCATACCAAATGTGGATATGCCAGCAGCTTTTTGTGCTTTCCTATCCTTTTCTCTGCCGTCTGTGACATTTTGATGCTCATTAGGATGCTGCAAGAACTGAAGCACAGCATTGAAGCCTTAGGATCTTAGGACTGCATTTTAGTGCAATCCTAACAAGGGCTAAGATTACCTGTAACCTGGTTCCTTTGATTTATTGATGTAGTTATAATTCAGTAAGTATACCAGTTCTTAAGTATTAATATACAAGTGTTCTTTTTCTTTTTTTTTGCCTGTCCCGTTTGGCTCGCTTGCCAAATGATGCCAGATGCCCAACGGATATACAAGTGTTCTTAAGGCCGGTCAGACACTAATCCCATTAAAGGCAAAGGAAGTCTTTCCAAACAGAAGTGACAGCAAACTAGTAGTTCTAAGGGCAAGTTTACAAGTGCAATTAAAGTGGCACAAAAGCCTTGCAGATCCATGCAATTTGTCTCTGACCACGTAAGATTTAAAAACCCTCCTAACTCTTGTATCTGGCAGCTTAAAGGATCTAAACAGTTTTGTGAAGTTCTGTGAATCTGAAAACAACAATAGCTTCAGCTAAATAAGATATACATTCAGAAACAAACTCATCATCTGTTCTTTGCATAATTAAATTCAAGCCAAAACACATAATCCATCACTTAATCCTGGTAAATAACAGTAGCAGTGCTCCCTGTTTCCTGGTGCCGTCAATTAGCAGACGGATGGTCATACACAGCAGATACCAAGCAGTCTCTCATTAGACCGGTTTGCCCGCTGTGTACCTCTAGAGCAGCACAAAGGCTGATTCATCATTGAGAATGGTAAACATGACACTGGTAAACATGACCTCTCCATCTGCTGGTGGATTAATGATGCTGCCTTGGACACCGAGTTGAAAGCAGGACTAAAAACAGCCAAATTAAACCTGACCACAGAATCTGAGACAAAATCAGGATGAGAGTGGTGACCCAGAATAGACAGAGAGAGCTTTGTGATGAAGCCCATGTTCACAACAAAAGTCACACACGACATTTTCACCACATTTACTCTTTTTGATCATTTTATTTGTTGGCTACGCTTCAATAATAAAGTGTAAAATGTTTATTTTTTCCTTAATATGTCAAAAATTGCTTTTAAGATTCTTACCAATTGTATTTTGTTGAGTCATGCCACAATATATGCTATTGTTATCTTTTCAAAACTCTAAATAAAGCTGGATTTCAGAGATGTAATAACGTCGGGACGGTTTAAACATTATTGTCATGTCTCTAGTCTAAACTGATCATGTTATGATGGCAAAAACAGTACTGTAGATGGACAGACCTTATTATTTTCATGTGAAACAGGGACCACTAATGAAATAAGCTACACAGCATCCACTGCGCAAACACATACTACCATTACTTTACCTTTATGCCACTTGGATTCAGGGTTCACTGTGTGTGTGGCTGACCTACCTTACTGCTCTCCTGACTGTTATCCCAGTCAGACTAAAAATGTGGGGCTGCTGTCTGTGACATTGTGCAGTTAGAAAGCCTTGTATGAAGGGCGTGAAGAAGAAGAAAATTTGTGCACACGGTTTGTTGCCTTTTGAAACGATGGAGCAGCAGCTGTGATGGGACGATACAGAGGAGCATCTTCACCTCTGTGTGGAACGATCAACAGTAATCTGATCGTCATTCACTGCATCATTCACATGTGGTAGGGGATGCTGTAAAACACTTTACAGAGCGGAGTCATTTTAAAATATTTATTGACTCTTGAAATCCAAAAGTCTGCTGCTGATCTCCGTAAATGGAGTAATATGCCTCCTTCACTGTCTGGAGAATTGCAGATGTGGGTTTAGGAGGGAAATCCACTGCAAACCACAGGCTGCAGAAAAACAGGAAAAAAAATCTGACATCAAAGCAAACTGTTTTCTTAGGAAGTTACTCCTGTGGAAACTTTTGCAGAATTTCAGATTAAATATAGAAGTTAAATGGCATAGCTGGGCAGATAATGTTAAGTGAGAGGGCAATTTAGTTCTGGCATCTTAAAGCATTTGTATTGTTGCATTCGAACAGTGGTTTTACCAAATGGTGGAGAGTCCCAGCTATTTAAGCACTAGTGGGAGTTGTCTCTTATGAGGGTCGTTGAGCCACTATTGATCATGTGCCTCATCACATGAGCCAAGGTGTGGAAAAGGTTGTGGGTCATTATCAGCAGAGGTTTCAGCTGAAACCATTGTGAGACACGCTCACAGACAACTACACTTAAGTTCTCACCTATGCCAGTAATGTAAAGGACATAAAGGATACGCACATAATAATAGAGAGGTGAGGAGCTGACTGAGATTAAGGCTACGTACACACGAATGCGTTTTCGTTTCTCTACGTTTTGGCCTCCCGTCCACACTGAGATGGCGTTTTCCCCAAGGAAAAACGCAGCATTTTGAAAACGCTCTCGAAAACGAATACATTTGAAGACGGTGCGTTTGCGTCGCAGTGTGGACATTGAAAACTGAGACTTTCTAAAACGGTGACGCATTTTAGTCATGTGATGCAGTCATGTGACCAATTAAACAAATACATATAGGGGCATTATACAGCAGATTAGTGATGGGATTTCCGGCTCTTTTTAAAGATCCGGCTCTTTCGGTTCGGCTCACTAAAAAGAGCCGGCTCTTTCGGCTCCGAACCGTCTCTTCAGGTTGTTTTGTTGCTTTAATTAATTTATTATTAACAATAATAACAAAAAGAACATGCATATTCTCTGTCATATGGGCCTGCATGAATAAACTTTCTGAATCCTTTATCATCTGCAACCGAAAATAGTTGTGGATGATTACTATACCTTTCTAATGTGAAGTTGTTGTCCCTGGCTCTCTCTCTCTCTCTGGCTCTGTTCCTGTGCTACTGAGTGTAACTATCGCCCCTCCCCCCTCTGCCCAGCGTAAAGCACAAGGCTCGCGTGCTGAGTGAAGCAGAAAAAAGTGCGAGAGAGAGGCTGAGAGAAAGAAAAAAAAAAAAAACCCACGTGACGGCTCGCGATAAGGAGCCGGCTCGCGTCGTTCACGTCAAAGAGGCGGCTCTAAGAGCCATTTCGTTCGTGAACGACCCATCACTACAGCAGATTAGTGATGGGTCGTTCGCGAACGAAATGGCTCTTAGAGCCGACTCTTTGACGTGGACGACGCGAGCCGGCTCCTTATTGGGAGCCGTCACGTGGGTTTTTTTTTTTTTTTTTTCCTTTCTCTCACCCTCTCTCTCGCCCTTTTTTCCGCTAAACTCCGCACGCGCAGCCTGTACTTTGCGCTGGGCAGAGGGGGGAGGGGCGTTAGTTACACTCGCAGTAGCACAGGAACAGAGCCAGAGAGAAAGAGAGGGAGGGACAACAACGTCACATTAGAAAGGTATAGTAATCATCCGCTATTTTCAGTTGCAGATGATAAAGGATTCAGAAATCATGCAGGCCCATATGACAGAGAATGTGCATCTTCTTTTTGTTTTAATATTTTAATTTATATTTAATTGTGTTGTGGTTTGCAGTGTTTTGTGTTGTTTCACGTTAAATTTGTTTAAAAGGAAAAAGCTGAAAATTTAAATAGTTAAAAGTTTAAAATGTAAATAGTTGTTTTTTGTATTATATGATTTATTTATTACATTTTATGTGGAGTGAATAAATAAAGTGTATTTATGGTGGACCTTAGAGACAAAGCACGTACAAACTCCAAAACACGTACAAACTCCTAAGCATGTACAAACTCCAAAACGCGTAAAAACTCCAAAACACGTAAAAACTCAGAAGCACGTACAAACTCCAAAACACGTAAAAACTCAGAAGCACGTACAAACTCCAAAACGCGTAAAAACTCAGAAGCACGTACAAACTCCAAAACACGTACAAAAGACAACAGAAGTGCTCCAGGTTTCTAGGGCGCAGTGTTGAGCTTTTGTTACCTAGTGGCTACACAAGCCAGGAAGTATCAACAACCGGATTTGGTGTGTGGTAGTAACAGGTAAATGAACTTTTTTTTTTAAATTATTTGAATAAATATGAGTGCCTGTGTATAAATACACAAACAATACACACATGTTTTCAATTGTGTAATTTAAGTGATCTGGGTAGCTCTGTTTTGGAAGTTCAGTAAACGCTAGAAATGTGTTTTGGAGTTTGTACGTGGTTTTTGGAGTTTGTATATGCTTTAGAGTTTGTACGTGCTTTGTCTCTAGGGGCCATATATAAACATATATAAATAAAACCACTTTTTTTACATTAGTAATTCCTTTTCTGCATAATTTTATATTATTGTTAATCATTAAATAATTAAAGCAACAAAACAACCTGAAGAGCCGGTTCGGAGCCGAAAGAGCCGGCTCTTTTTAGTGAGCCGAGCCGAAAGAGCCGGATCTCTAAAAAGAGCCGGAAATCCCATCACTACAGCAGATGTTTTGTGTGCTCTCAATTAAACACAGCCCTATTAAAGATTAATATCTGTTTGTACATGCTCCAGATTGCTTTTCTTCAAATTCTTTAATTCTCACTCGCTTTTGCAACTTTGTACTTTTGTGTTACTCGCAGCAACAACTTCACCTCATTGTTAGTCCATTTAAAAAACTCGGTGCTTTTCCTCAACCTTTTGCCGCGACGTTTCAACGAGCCGGAAAGTAAATAAACGGCTGACAGAAATGAGGCAGGCCGAATCTTCTTGCACTTCACGCATGCTCAGTGCTGGAACGTAAGTGTTTTCTGCCATTTCAATGTGGACGCACAACCCTGTGAAAACAGCTAAAAACGCGATGGATGCGGAGCGTTTCCAGACAAAAACGCAGTTTTCAAATCTATCCGGGCTAGTGTGGACGTAGTCTAAAGACGAGCCATCTTTGGTGCCTTTTAAATTAGGTTTATTCTTGGATTTGACAAGACAAGCTTCTGTCACGGTGAGCTGTGGGGCACCCCGTGCTCGCTGTCCTCTCGTCTCCCTGCTTCTCCTGGGGAGATAACAAACAGGCAGCCGTAAGACACACACAATGCGGAAGAACAATCGTACTGACTGGCCGAGAGACTAACGTGAAGTCACGCAATGATCCCGCGTCGGAGAGAGCTCCACCACACTCTCAAGTAGCTCCTCCAACAAGGCCTGATCAGCTGCAGGTGTGTCACGGACTTCAGGTGTGGCCAATCACCTGCCAGGGCCACACCCACACACCTACACACATATCTACAAGCAGGGAGAACGAGGGACAGCAATACCAAAATACATATATTATAATACTAGTCCATAACTGCTCAGACCCAGGACCCTAACAGAGACAAAACATTAACTTAAGACGGCAGCTTTATTTGCCGGCAAGACAAACTTGACAATACAACAAACAAAAATTTGAACTAAGATAGTTTAACTAGACCAGGATTCACTTTGTTAGACAGGCTCAATTTAAGAGGTTTCTTGCAAAACATGGTTTATTGGTGACGTTAAATGCAGTTTTCATTTACTCAAGTCATCTTTGTCTAATATTTTTATTCTTTATTTGTTTTTTGTTTCCACAAAACACACCCTATGTCTTTTAAATTCTGTCTAATTTATTTATGGTGAACTTGTTTTGTTACACCCCTCACTCGATACAGTCTCCCCAAAGCTAGAAAGCCCAAGTTGGATGGTCAGTAGCCATGTGACTTTGACATAACCTTCAATGTGGAACAATTTTAAAACAGCAACACTTGAATATTAGGTTAGGACAGTGGTGAAAGCACACGTTGGTGGACAAAACTGAAAATAGTTTGACATTTATATAGCATTTTTCAAGGCTTACCAGCCACTCTCAGTATCACCATTATCTTACCTGTGTTTTATCTGTTTTAGAATCCATTAACCTAACTTACATGGAGCTGAACTAAAGAACAACACCAGAAAATGTTTTGGTCTGCATAAGTTGTATCCTGAAAAGTTTCACACATCTGAGAAAATCTCGTAATAATCCTCTGTTTTTAACCCCTGTCATTTTTACACTAAACAATATTTATTATAGGAGAATTAAGTTGGCAGTTCTCACATTCTGTACGTTGTTAACATCAGAATAAACATTGGTGAAGCTTTTAAGTCATAATATATTATGAGATATAATATAAGAAGACATAAGAGCAAGTTATCCCATAGTTAACAGAAAGAAATTGGATTACTTGACTGTTTTTGATCAGCTCAGTGGATTATGTTACTAAGCGGATAACAGTCTACATCGTGATAGTAATTCTCCCCAACCGTTACCCACCAGAGACAAGCTCCCCGCCAGCACTAATTTCATCAGAAATACAGGCTGAGTGACAACTCCCAGAGGCTGCCTTAACTGAGCACTTTTTATTCACCCAGTCTTATTACACTCTGGATTTCCAGCTCGTAAAAAGTCTCTTTTCGCTTTATATTCATATTTTATTGGAGGTTTTTATTATTTAGTCCTGAGCTGTTTGGTCAGAAGAGTAGGAGTCTGTGACTGAAGTGATTGCCAGCCACATGAGTCCAACCTAAATCACACTAGTAGTTTTGTTGTGTTGAATTCCTGTGTTTTCCTGCTGTTTTAATCTATTTTAAGGGCTTTAGATAACTGTTTTGCACAGACATGTCCTCATACGCACGTGATGTCATTTTGTGCGAATAAAAACAATTTATCTGTCGGTGACAGCTCATGCCAGCTTGTAAGTGCCTGGATTGTACTGCAGTCAATCAGAGAGGTTTATTCCTTTTAAGTGTCAATGGGGAAATCAGGACAACAGTTAAAAACAAAAACCCATCACAACACCAACCCATTTGTTAGAGAGACAGAGAGCGGAGTCAGCACAGTGCAGAAGCCACTAGCACTAAAACTTCCCACTGCTGTTGTCCTGACTGGATATTACTTTCAAAGGTTAGACACATTTATTCATGTATCACTTACCAAGAGGACTTTCTTACTGATGCACAATTCAGATATAACACCCTATTTGTTGTAGGGCTCACATTCCCGATGGGTTATTATTGCAGTAAGTGGTTTTGAAAGTCAGTAAATTAGATCCTGCATCGAGTCGTCATGAAACTGGACACAGGAAATCAAGTTCTATTCGTGCAGTGTCATCCATTAGCTGAACCAAACAGGGTGATTAAATATGCCTTCCATCATTGTGATTTATAGATTCATTTTAACAGTCGAGAGTAAAGCCACTTCAGTAATCAAGTGTCCTTTGGGCCTCCACTTATCTGAATCCTTTAATATTGGGTGTCTCTGATGTTAAGTCTAATCCAGAAACTCAGTAGCTGTGACCTTTAAAGTCTGACGCAATCCTTTCCACCCAACTAGTTGATTATAATCAGTGTTGGGAAGGTTACTTTTAAAATGTATTACTCAATGAGAGTAACGTAACGGAATACTTTGGATTACTTAATATGTTAACATGCTGTTTACAACTACATGAATGTACTATTGCTGTGATTTATTACTGTTACTGAAGGTCCGCGGCTCCGAACCGTAGTAAAGGGACCTCTGGCTAATACGGTGGGTTCTGTGTCGGCTCGTAGCTGAAAACTAGCTTTACTTTGTTGTCTGGGTCAACTTTGCTAGCGAGAGACAGAGAGAGGCGTTGAAAGGCTGCTCCAACGGAACTTATTGTTTTTGGAGGAAAACACGAACACGGTGTACAGTCGAGTCTTAATAGCTTACTTACAACTGGGCTCGTCAGGCACTCTTCTTGGCTGCAGTGGTTATTATTATATTTACATGCTTCCAGCTCCCGTTTTTGCTCGATGACAGCTCGTACTTTTCCTTTTTCTCCCTCCCTCGCTCACAGACACATAACGGGTATAGCAGTCCATTCTCCCTGCAGCACAGACTACACTGCCTATGATGCTACATTCTTTAGAGCTATACCTGTAGCATTCTGCCTATTAGCTTAGCACAACAACAACAACAAAGCGCTCTCTCACCCAGGAAACACAGAAAGCGAGAGAGCGTCACCCTGTAACCATGGCAACCGTAACGCTGCTGCCTGGAACAACAGAACGTAGCTGTCAAACAAAACCCAAACAGTCCTGACCCGCCACAATATGAAACAGGGAAGTACCGCCGTGTAATCCATTTATTTCAACAAAGTAACTGTATTCTAAATACCACCTTTTTAAACGGTAACTGTAACGGAATACAGTTACTCGTATTTTGTATTTTAAATACGTAACGGCGGTACATGTATTCCGTTACTCCCCAACACTGATTATAATACTAAAGGATACAAGTCTTTGGACTGTGGAAGAAGCTGGAGTACCCAGAGAGGATCCACCCAGTCACAGGGCGAACATGCAAACAGAAGAGAAAGGCTCTGGCCAGATGGTGAATTCGAATCCAGGATTTTCTTCCTGTGTTGCAACAATGCCAATCTGCCTCTCACCCTCTGGGGTTGGTGATATGCTTGTTTCCCAAGCTCAGGTCCTCTACTGAAGGCCTGAGGTTTGAGGGTTCTGCACACTTCCAGTGACTGCACTCTTCTGGGCAGAGACTCTACTGTTGTCCCTCGAATCTGCTCGAGCCACTCTTTGAGTTTTGGGGTGGTCTCAAACTCTTTCAGTGGTGTCTTTCACTGGGACTTAGGAACTTTTTGTCCATATGTTCCTCCACACTTTCACATCCACTTGATTTCAGCTCACATCTTAATTATGCTACTATGTATTAGATACTCTCCAGGGCCCCTTTGCACAGTTGACAACATGTTGTCTGTGGTACAATTCTGCTCTGATCACACGGGCGTGTGCTGTCCTTTAGGTCATCATTCTCTAGCCACTGATAGGATTTCTTCCTCTGCCTGTTGATAGCAGAGCCCATGGAGGGGCTCATTGGTTTAAGGGGTTTGGGCCTATGCAGAACAGCAGTGGAGACAGTGAATATTCTGCCCTTGATGGCAACTTGTGCGATTGTCTCTAGTTTTGACTTTCACAGCCGCATGAAGTTCCTGATCATTGTTAGTACGCTATTCGGCTTGTACAGGGCCAAGCACTCCAGTATATAGGCATGGACAAGCATTGTAAGCAAGTTAAAGTTACACACGACATACTCCTGGGTAGGGATGGGTACCGGTATCCGGTGCCGTTCTGACATAAACGGTAGTAACCAGACCGAAAAGCAGCGTACATTTCGGTGCTTTATTTCGGTGCTTTTTGTTTCCTTAGATGTCATACACTTTGGATTCTAGCCAATCATTTTACCTTTCCAAGGATAGTAGGCGGGCCCAGGTACATACGTTCTTTTAGAGCAGAGCTACAGATTAAAAAAATGTTTGATAGAGTGATACCATATATGCCCTATAGCTGCAAAAAAGGCTAACATTGGTATCTTTTTACAAAAACAAAACAAAACAGCTAAACATGAGGGGTTTTTGGACAAAGTTTGTGTTTTCCGTTGTTTAAGCACCGGTTCCAACCAAAGGAGGTATGTTGTATCAACAGAAAAGGCTAACTTGGTTATCATTTTGCAGAAAAAAAAGAGACTTCTAAAAATCAACACATGAGAGGTTTTTGGACAAATTTTGTGTTCTATATTCTTTAAGCATCGGTTCGAGCACCATTTAAGCACCGGCACCGTTTCAAAAGTACCAGTTTGGCACCGGTATCGGAAAAAACCTAAACGATACCCATCCCTACTCCTGGGGTTATATTGTATCTTTTATAGTTTGTTTTTTTAATGAAACGGCACACATGAGGGGTGTTTCAGTAGAAAAATGACCATATTCTCTTTTTTTCAGTCTTACGTTTCCTTTACGTTTACGTTTCGTTTCCTCCTTATCTGCTAGGTGCAATTTCACATGGCAACTTTGGGGATGTGTCTAAACCATGCTGCCACACATCTAATTAACTTAAATAAAGTCAGAATGCAGTTTATTAGCTACTCACAGAATTAGCGCAAAGTAGTAACAGCTGATTTGGTAAACCACCAGCAATAGTATTCCTTTAAAACAGTGGAAATCGCAATTGATGCTGGCTAAAATAAGAATATGCTTCCCCCCTTTTCTCACAGGGAAAGAGAGATGTAAAAGAGTAGCTTGGGGAGTTTTGCCAACCTTGGGTCAGAATGTCTAAGGAGCTTGGAAAGAAAAGCGTCTGGACTTCTTTGAGTTGCTTGAAGACGTTTCACCTCTCATCCGAGAAGCTTCTTCTGTCTTCAAGCAACTCAAAGAAGTCCAGACGCTTTTCTTTCCAAGCTCCTTAGACTACGATGACCTGGATGACTGAGAACCTTCACAGACATCTTGGGTCAGAATAGATTCAATTATTGTGTCTAAATCATTTTTAACTTTCCCACATTTACTGTAACTTTCACTCCAAATGCAGTGAAACGCTGCAGCGGAAAGCCCTGATGTCAAAGGAGGGAAGCAGAGAAACACTAGCAGGTTGAGGTGGATATCACCCTGTGGAGCTCAGTAAAGACACCATCTGGTGTAATTTACTTGAATTTCTCTGCTTTTTAGGAGTTTTAATAAGCTGCATTCTGGATCGTTTTACTGTGGGGGCTGTCGGGAAGGTTCCTGGACACTAACGGTTGTTTAAGTGGGAGAGAAAAAAAGAGTAGTCAACAGTCTAAAACTAATAAGATGCTTAAAACCGTCAACACTGAGCACAATCTAATAGAAAACATCAGTCATTGGTCATACAATTACTGCATGTGCATTTAAGATTAATATTCTTCAATAATCAAATTATGTTTTAAAAGTTGCTGAAATCTGCCATGTTTGCATGTTTATGAAATCCTGCACCCAATTACCTGAGTATACATTAACAGCAGTGATGGCAGCAGCGGCCTTCTTACCTTGCAGGTTAATGTCCACACCACTGTGCAAAAATGAGGTTTTATGAATTTACTTTCACAGATGAGACAAAAGTTGCTCATTTTCAGCATCAAATCATTGAAGCCCTTTTTCCATTAGTACCTACTCGGTTTGACCTGCATGACATGCCACAACTCAACTCAGATCGACTGGTTGTCTATTACAATCAAAAACCACCTAATGTGGGTTGTCGTCATCACAGCAACCAGGCCTAGCAACCTGTAGCCTAATTAGTGTGCGACACAAATAAGAATAATACATTTAACTGACTAGTATTTCTGTTAGTGACTAGCAGTTCTTGCTGCACAACTGAAGCCAATCATTATATGTCAGTAAACAACATTCCTCATTGGACACATGTGGAATGTTATTCTCTAAAACTACAGCTTACCATGCAGTTATACTCTAACGTAACGTTAAAGCTGCAAAAGCGGACTGGTACTTCATTTCTTAAACATATGTTTGAAATATGGTATGGTATGAGAAAATGTTTTAAAGAACCAGACTCTATGTCTCAGTATAGCGCCTGCTAGGCAGCCAGTTTTTTGTCCCAGGATGAATTGACGCTACATTTTTAACGTGAGTCTTCTAAAGAGCTTGAAAGGATTCACGATCTGTATCATCCAAACTCTGATGTTATGAAATCCTTTGAAGAACTGGGGCACAAATTCAATCAGAAAACCTTTTTTTAAAAGAAAAATTCTGCAGCTGAGAAGTTTTGTGAAAGTGAATCAGCATAATTCACTATGCTAACAACAAAGGACTGCTTCACTATATGTGATTGATGGAAATCTGTACTGTCATAATGCTATAGAAACATACCAGATATAAATAGAGAATATCCAGAGTAAACCCTGTTTCATTGAGTTTGGCAGAAAGATCAAGAAACAATGGAAGGAAGAGATCAAGGAAGAGAAAATCCTGAAATCTATTAGTCCGTTTGTATCCAGAAGGGCAAAAGTAAAGACAAACATGAATGAACCTGAGTTTTCAGAATTATTTTAAGGGAAAGAAAACTCAAGCAATGGATAAGAAAAAAATGTCAATGACAAAAAAATTATATATTTAAAGGCAAATAAAACGTGTTGAAAAGATTTACTGGAATTACTGACTCTACAGAGTAAAGATCTGTTATTCTTTTATGTGAACTGGTGCATTCTGTTTGCTGGGATGTGAACTGTGCGTGTGGAATGAGAGGCGTAATGTTAAAATTAAACATATAATTCACATATTGTGAAAGAATGCCCTTCAGGTTTACAGAGTAAATTAAAATCTTAAAAGCAAGGTTGTGGAAGCTGGCGTTTCCTGTCCGCAGGGCCCTGATCAAGAGCAAGGAGAGCATTAGCATTCCACCCTGACACTGAGGTTTTACTAAACGTCTAAGACCGACCCAATTGATTTTTGCCGCCGTTCTCTTATTTCACCCTTATGGGTGAAATATGCAGCTTTGTGTGTTTGGCCAACTGTTAAGTACGAGTCTTCGTCGAAGCACGGGAGCAAAACTCGAACCGAGGAGGTGATAGAAATTGAAAATGCATATCTTACTGCATTATATTAAAGTGAGTGACAATACCATGCTGATTTTCATTTGTAGCGATGGTGCTGTCTCTTTTTTTTTATTATTACCAAGAGCACCCTGTTGCAATTTTCAGGTGGGGGGTGGAGGGCTGGGGGTGAGTGGGTGGATTTGTGCATTTTTGAATGGTGAGCCAAGAGAAGCTGGGTAAATAGCAGCATCAAAGCAATCTGCTGCTGGGCGCCGAGAGCACAGGCTCATTATAGGGGGCCTTGGCTGAGGAGTAGCCAGGAAGACATGCCAAGTTGGACTCCCATTGTGACAGACAGTGCTCTTTAGCTATTAATCAACAGGCTGAGAAATTGAAAGGACAGCAAGTCGCTAATGGAACAATTTGTCTCACTGTGAGGGATTGAATTTCCCTGCACCATAGCTCCCAGCATCATCTCATTCACTGCCTGGAGTCATTCTCTGTTTATGTTTTGCTTCTCCTTTAAGGTTAGACTGCAACAGGTCAACCACCGTACTGTACTAACAGCAGTGTTGGGACTAACGCGTTATTAAGTAACGCGTTACAGTAACTACGTTATTATTGTGGTAACGAGCAAGGTAACTAGTTATTATGCCAAAATCAGGAACGCGTTAGTCGTTACTGGGATTTAGATAGGGTCGTTACTCGTTACTTCGTGTGGTGGCTATCGCAGAGCTTCCACAGATTCAGTAACATTAGCAAGTGGTGGAGGCAGCAGGTGGATGAGAAAAAGGGGAGGCAGGAGGAGAAGCAGAGACCCGAGGCAGCCGCTGGTCCGACTGTCAGGTGAACTGAACTTCAGGTAAGAAGTTATGACCTGCAGTCTGAGTCAGATATAAACCAAGTTTAGGTGGAGTTTATTTTCGTTATTCTGACTTTTTCCGTACTGCGTACTAGCTAGCATGACGGAGTTTCTATACAGCTGGGTGGGTGCTATGAAGATGTTGAACTTTATTTTGTTCATAGGTTAATTATTAGAGTTTCCAACCGTCCCGTAAAAAACAGAATCGTCTCGTATTCAGAGAAAATATTGCGCGTTTCGTATTGAGGTGAAAAGACACAGTTTGTCCCAAGCTGGAGTTATTCTGTGTCTTTGCTGCACAGCTGCCTCTTCTTCTCTCATTCTCTCCCTCTCCTGTTTCTACTTCAATCATGAAAACTGATCAAGATCAGCTGATCGGCTTTTCTCTCGTTTGTTTATCGCCCACTTTGCGCCAGAAAGAAACCAGCTGATGTCGCTAAACAACAGCAGCACGTTTAAGCTTGATCAGCTGTAGTTAGAATTTATTTAATATTAATTTCTACTATCAGCTGATGTTTGCTGGAGCCACAGCTGTATAGCTGCTGGTCATGATATCGGTTTGGTTATCTGGTGAGAGGGAAACATGAAGATGAAACCAGGAAATGTCCTTACTGAATCATCAGAGCTGAGCAGGTGATGGAGAAACAGGTTTACCTTTTAGGTGACATGAATGAGTTGAAGGGAAGTTATGAACTGTTTCTGAGAGACAAATAACACCAGGATCATTTTTCTACGTAGCTGACAGCTGGTAACTGTGCAGGGGCGGGTCTAGCAAAGTGTTGCCAGGGGGGCAGGTAGGGCATTAACAGGGAGAGGGGGGCACAAAGAAATACTTTTCTTTCTTATTCTCATTTAAAATGTCTCGCTTTTAAAAAATAATTATCGGAATCTTACAACAAACGATTGATAGATTGATACATATATACCATCAAAACAGTGAACATCACTGTCACAACAGCGTTTGTTTTTATTCAAAGGCTTTATGATTTTTCCTATAATGGCAGGCCAGTCTCTAGTCAAAATGCCCGGGACAATTTTTTGTCCCAGTCCAGCCCTGTATGCAGCTCATCTGCAGTCTGGTGTTGCTTACATCTTCCTATTCAGAAGTCAGAATTTCCGAGTACAATCAAAAGCATCACGACTGCAGTTTTTGTGTTGGATGTAAAAAGCACACATGATGCTGTGACGTAGGCTAGAATCATGGCCGCGGTCAACGATGGTCCAGGCGTGGGATTTCTCTTGTGGAAATATGCACATTATTATTATTTTTTCTATTGGTAGGTGGCACAGTGCACTTGTGGCAAGTAAGTGTCAGGGTTCCTGGGTTGCTGACCCAGTGCTTTCAGTTTTGTTCATGTTCAGTTTATTTTGCCACTTCCATGTTCTCACTTCCTGCTTTTCCTGTGTCAGCTCGTCTCGTGTCATTAGCCAGATTATGTTCAGCTGTGTACTCACTGGTCTCTCATTATCATCCTCATCAGTCTGTGTATTTAAGTCTTCTGTTTCTACTCGTGTCATTGATGTTAATGTCGTCTCTCCGTATGTATGTTCAGTTCAGTCAGCCAGCCAGCCAGCCAGCCAGTCCTTCGTCCTGCCCTGTTTATCCACGATTCATAATAAACCATCTTCAGTTCTTCACTATCCACGAGTCCTGCGTTTGGGTCACTTCCTCGCCTCCACACACGACACTCCTGACAGTAAGCAAGCTAGAAGACTGGCAAAGTTATGGAAGCAACACATTAACAAGAGAATTCTGAGTAAAACCAAAGTTACTTTCCCTAGTAACTAGTTACTTTGAAAGTAACGAGTAACTTGAAGTAACTGAGTTACTTTTGATAGAAGTAACTAGTAATGTAACTAAGTTACTAATTTAAAGTAACTTACCCAACACTGACTAACAGCATATGTTACATATGTTCAGAGTCTTTCAATCCTCCAATCCAAAATACACACAGCATGCAAGTGCAACTGAGGTTTTAGTGTGAAAGAGCAGCAATAATATCGGCTTTGAGAGAGGAATTAATGGATTTAAACCTCTTAGCCCCACTTGTGGGACGATCACTACAATCTCATGCAATAAAAAAGTATTCGTCCAACCTGTCAAACTTTATTTTAAACTCAGCGGAGAGATTAACGTTCCCTAAACTATACGTTTGCGTAATTTAAAATCTCTGAGACACTAGTCTTCACTTCACTAGTAAACGCCCACCACAGCTCATCTTTCACTAGTAAGAAAGATGAGCATCTGCATTGGAAAATACATGGTTATTTGATAAACATCAAGAGCATGAGGCAAACGGTTTTGTAAAGCACATAGTGAATTACTACAACAGTTTGTTTCAACAAAAACAACTTTGTGACCAGTGTTGGTCAAGTTACTTGAAAAAAGTAATCAGTAACTAATTACTGATTACTTCCCCCAAAAAGTAATCCTGTTACTTTACTGATTACTTATTTTCAAAAGTAATTAATTACTTAGTTACTTTTTAAAAACACGATTTACAACCTGAATAGGTGATAAAGCGATAGATCTTTCAGCCCAATTCTACTTTTTCTACAATCCATCATACAAAATGTAATCAAATGGAAAAGTCTCTTTTTAAAACTTGTTTTATTAGTTTTAATCTTTTAACTTTATGCATCAAGCAAAAATTTAATTATCTGCAACATTCTCTGACTGGAAGAAATTTGTTTAATATTTAAACCTATTTTCTGCACATTCCAGCACATAAATTCTTTTTGTGTGTTTACACTCAGTCTTTCAAATAGATGCAAGTAAAACACAGCAGAAAATAAATAAAAATCAAAGACTAGCGGTCCTTTTGCTCTATTTTCACCTGTAGAGCAGGAGTAGGGTTAGGCGGAGGTTTACCCTGGTGCAGGTGTGCCGCAGCGGTCAGTGGAAGAATCCGCGAGTTTCTCTGTGAGTTTCCCATTACGTCGTAGCTACTCGGTGCTTGTTTGGAAGTTTAGGGGTTTTTTCGGTGTAAAAAGAAGTTTTCTTCCCACGCACAACGGACACTAATGTTTTTGTCACTTTTTATGGAATCAAACTCAAAGTAAGGTCAGTACTTCCACGCTTTAAACGCTGCAGCTCATACTCTCTCCTGCACTCGATATATGATCCTGTTGATCTGCTGTTGATCTGCACACAGCTGTTGTCACATACGTCGCACTTGCTTACGTCACTGTCATGAGACATTCTCGCAAAAAATCATGGTTTTAGTAACGCAGTAACGCAGCGTTCCTACGGGAAAGTAACGGTAATCTAATTACCATTTTTGCAATAGTAATCCCTTACTTTACTCGTTACTTGAAAAAGTAATCGGATTACAGTTACTGCCCATCTCTGTTTGTGACACAAACTGTTGAAAAAAGTGTCAGCTATAAGAGTAGTCGATACCTAGTAAAGTTTAGGTGAGATCAAAGTGTTCCACTCAAAAAAAACCCCAAAACTATAACTAACTTTTGAATCTTCAAAGTTCCACTTATAGTTATTCTCCCTTAGTGACACAAAACCTTGAGAACATGTTCTATCTTTGCAGTGCTCTGTGGCAGCCCAATTCTCTGATCATGGGTCTCCTTATATGCAGAAACCCATTATTATTATTATGAACAGGACAAAGTTGCAGGGAAACAAATCTGGCAAAAAAGGACAGGATTGCATTAATATGGGGAAAGAAAATGTGCATTTTCATAGGCATGCACAATTCCACAGGTCAGATTATTTCCATCAAGCGCATAGCCCCTAAACCCTAAATATTGTCCGTGTATTAAGAGATGAAATCTAGAAGGAAAACCGTGGGCTCTGTCAGTTCATTGTTCCTGAATGTGGCCTGTGTTTGCTTCTTTATTGCTGTGGTAACATTCCTTGGGCTTGTGACAGTATTATTATTACATGCAGAAGACTTGAATTTAAAACTGAGGAGTATTAGAGGTATCACTCTGAGGATATCAAATATTCACTATATTTTTTGTATAAAAAACATGCACACATTACAGCAAAGACAATTTTAATTTTAAGCAATAAATATAGTTTGAGGAATTGAGTAAGTCTGCCAAATAAAGTCCTACAACAAGCAGACTGATGCTGAGTAATACAGTCTTACAGTAAACGTATGTAGCTTTTAAGCTATGCCTGAGGCCCATGCTAAATATGCTCCATTACCCTCCCTCTCAAAGGGTCTCTAACCTTGACAGGTGAGATTCTACTTTGAAATGCACCCTCTTTCTCAGCCCCTTTGGTTGACTAAACACTAATAATTATACCATCTGCCCGCCTGATATTAACTAATGATGTATGACAAAGGTAAGAGCCAACTCTGTTGGCCCGCATTTTTCTACATCCTATTATGTTTGTTTTGATTTTCATTCTTGCCTTCTCCTTCTCTCATTTTATCCCTAGGCCTCCTTTGCACCTGTCAGAAAAGCGAGATTATTGATTCTGTTGCTGCTGAACAGCAGAGCTGCACCATTATCCCCTATCAGACTCTCAAGCTAGCTGTCAGGCATATAAATAGTAGCCCTGCCATTATGGGGTTCATATAAAGTGACAGCCTGAGTGTTCCTGGGAAGATCATGAGCATACACAGCTTGGGAGTCCTGTCCAAATGACAATCATAAGTAAGATGTGGAGACAGCTGGGAGAGAAAAATTTCTTTTTATTGTTATTTTTGCTAAATTTTGAGATAGCAAGGCAAAGAAAATTATTGTAAGTTTCCTGCCACTGTTGTGGTGCAATGAGTTGCACAACTGGGATGTGGCAGCTTCTTTTTGAAAATGTTCAATTAAAAAGCTTGACATATGTAATTGAGTCATACTTCATTTTGAGTGACTCTCAAGATGTGGACCACAGCTTGTTACAACAAATAAAACCAAGTTTTTTATTTATTCACTCTGCTTAAGGGAGATGAGGCTGTGTGGGAGGAGGAGAGACAGCCCATGAATGCTGCTCTTATGAGATCTGATGGTCGATGATTGCTAGAATCTTTAATGCTTTCAAGACTTAATATAATTCTGCATAAATGGACTTCATGTGACCTTTCAACCTGAATGAATTTGAAGATTTAATCAACACACGAATGACCGATGACTGACAATATTACACTTCACCATATCCCAGCTTGGAGGCTAACAATTCGACATCAATTTTATTTATACAGCGCCAAATCAGCAACAGTCGGCTCAAGGCGCTTTAAATTGTATGGTAGACCCTACTATAATTCATACAGAGGAAAACCCAACAATCATATGACCTCCTATGAGCAAGCACTTTGGCGACAGTGGGAAGGAAAAACTCCCTTTTAACAGGAAGAAACCTCCTGCAGAACTGGAGGGGCGGCCATCTGCCATGACCGTTTGGGTGACACCATTAGCCTTTGCTAACTGTAGCCTACAACTCTAGCTATGAAATACATAGTATACATTTCATTTATTGTAGAGAGTGTGTTTTGGCATGTTCAGCAACAGTCCTTCATCAGTATTTGATTCACTAGTATTTTATTTCATTCATTCATGCTAGGTTTCTAGGCTAAACATATTAGCAAAGAAGCTACTGCATCAATTAGAATTTAGGCCTGAAGGTTCATGATTAAGTGTTTCAAGCATGTCACCAAGGAAATGGGAGGACCAGAGCTATTTAATGTAATTTTGTATAATGCAAAGGTTTAACAGCGTATTGGATTTAAGAACATATATTTATAGCATGACTGTCATCACTGTCAACTACTGTCAATTCAATATAGTGTCAATAACTCAAAATATAGCATCAAATAACAATGAAGCAAAGAACAAAGAAGCACATGTCCAAGCCAGTAATATATTATATAATAACTTTTTTATAGCGGTGAAAATGTCACAGAGATTAAAAATGTAATTTCCAAGACTGACATAGTAAAGAAGGCAGTAGTTGTAACTAACTGGTCCCGATGGATAGTTATCACAGGCAGGGTGAGTAGTTGAACATGGAGAATGACAGAAAAGTTTATATGACTTTGTATCCTGTGGACAAACATTTAACAGAGAAGTGGCATCTAATGAGACTGAACCTCAAAATGCACAACTTTTTTGGGGCATCAAAATTACCACAAATCTACGGAGCCCCACAAGGGACACGAGAGAAAAAAAAAATTAAGATGAACTTTAGCGAAATCTCGCAAAAGTTCATCTTAATTTTTTTTCTCCCATGACCAGTACCCAGGGAGCTCCCTTAGCTAAATGAAGCTCTTCCAGGAGTAATAATGCATCTGAAGAAGGCACGCTAACAGGTTCAGACGAGTTCATACATATTTACAAGAGTAAATACTGGGTATATATCAGTTCTGGCAAAGCTAAAGGACAGAGCAACATTTTTGATAACATTGGTTCCCTTTCAACAATTGTTGTCAGCTGCTAGAATTGGGACATTTGCATTTCTTGACCCATGAAGGAAATATACTCCGCTTTGTCCGAACTGCAAGCTCCACAACAGAGCGAGCTATTAAGGCCATGCTGCGATACCGCGCCCTCATTTTACTATCTCGCTGTCAGCCGGAGGGGTTAAACATATCTGTGACCTTCCTCTGTTTGTGTGTCTGTCTGTCTCTCCCGCTCTCCGACTGAATCATTCCATTAAGATCCCAGCATGCTCCAGAATGGAATAGAGCTGATGGGCTCAAGGCTGCCATATCCTCCATGACAACCAGTGATCAATGACAAATGACGGCTCGCTCTAATGAAACCAGGCAAAGGGATTAAAAACAACCCTCCATAACTTGCCAGGCGTTGAAAACATTCCCCAGTCATCTTCCTTCAGAAAGTCTCTCCAATCCTCACCACTGCCTCACTCTTCAGTTTCTGTTGCTTTATTTACTTCTGTTTTGCACTCAGGAGAATGAGATTTTCTTTTGAATACAGAATATTAATAACTTGGTACAGAGCTAAACTCAGCTCTAAAAAGTCCAGTTTTTTTAAAGCATCTATTACAGATACACTGAAGTCATGTTTTTGTGGTGCATGCCTCTTTTATTTTTGCTCTTGGTTATCAGACATTCATGGAATTGATTTCCACATATTATGTCTTGGATTTGCACACCAGGTGTTAACCTATTCCCCACTTCAGCGCAATACAAATGAAGGCCAGTGCATATGAAAAACGGTGAAGGGTCAAAGTGTCTTGATTTCCTTCTTTGTTTATTCATTTGTTATCTCAGTGAAGTTATGAAGAAGGTAACCCAGTGACCGCATCCTTGGGTTTCAATATGCTTTTTGATTTACATCTGACTGCAAAGGCTGTGTTCAAAACAATAAATAATATGAAGGGGAAAGGCAAATCAAAACCAGCAGTGATGGTCAGAAAACATTAAAATCTGAGCCAAAAATAATAATGATAATAATAATAATGGATTGGATTTATATAGCGCTTTTCAAGGCACCCAAAGTGCTTTACAATGCCATTATTCATTCACTCTCGCATTCACACACTGGTGGAGGCAGCTACGGTTGTAGCCACAGCTGCCCTGGGGCAGACTGACAGAAGCTGCCATATCGCGCCATCGGCCCCTCTGGCCAACACCAGTAGGCGGTAGGGTAAAGTGTCTTGCCCAAGGACACAACGACACAACAGAGAGCCCGGGAATCGAACCGGCGACCTTCCGGTTACAGATACGTTTCCCAACCCCCTGAGCCATGGTCGCCCCGTAAATAGAACCGTAAAACCAAAAATAATTACCATCCATCCACTTCCACGTATCCTTTTCAGGGTTGTGGGAGCACTGGAGCCTATCCCAGCTGTCTTAGGGCTAGAGGCAGGGTACACCGTGGACAGGTTGCCAGTCTGTCGCACGGCTAACACATAGACAAAGACAACATTCACTCCTGCATTCACACCTATGGGCAATTTAGAGTTTCCAATTAGCCTAACCCCACTAACTGCATGTCTTTGGACTGTGGGAGGAAGCCAGAGTGCCCAGAGAAAACCCACGAACATGCAAACTCCACACAGAGCAGCCCCGGCCAAGGTGGTGGAAACAAAAGCAGAACCTTCTTGCTGTGAGGCAACAGTGCTAACACCGTGCCACCCCCAAACAATTACCATTTGTTTGTTTGTTTGTTTGTAAGGAACCCTATTAGCTTCCACAATAGTGGTTGCTAATCTTCCTGGAGCCCAAGCCATCAAGTATAATCTGATAAAACATTACACAATAAAGATGATTGTGAGAAAGATGCAAAATATCCCCATAATTTGTCTCTTACATCCACAGTAAGATTTTACAATTGTAAAAACACAAGCATGCAAATATCAATAACACTGAAGCACAATACACAAGAATCAAAAACCAGGTCACAACATTCCCCTCTTACAGTATTTACAACACTTGGTAAATAGGCTCTATGAAGCTGGTGTCGTTTTCCCTCCTCTTCTTGTTCTGCTGACAGAGTCATAAAATCAAATCAGGTGTTAAAACTCTGTTGCTATCATTCTGTAAGAGTTAGTACTCTTAACAACAAGCAGTGTTGGGGAGTAACGGAATACATGTACCGCCGTTACGTATTTAAAATACAAAATATGAGTAACTGTATTCCGTTACAGTTACCGTTTAAAAAGGTGGTATTTAGAATACAGTTACTTTGTTGAAATAAATGGATTACACGGCGGTACTTCCCTGTTTCATATTGTGGCGGGTCAGGCCTGTTTGGGTTTTGTTTGGCAGCTACGTTCTGTTGTTCCAGGCGGCAGCGTTGCAGTTGCCATGGTTACAGGGTGACGCTCTCTCTGCGTGTTTCCTGGGTGAGAGAGGCCTTTTTGTTGTTGTTGTGCTAAGCTAATAGGCAGAATGCTACAGGTATAGCTCTAAAGAATGTAGCATCATGGGCAGTGTAGTCCGTGCTGCAGGGAGAATGGACTGCCATACCCGTTATGTGTCTGTGAGCGAGGGAGGGAGAAAAAGGAAAAGTACGAGCTGTCATTGAGCAAAAACGGGAGCTGGAAGCATGTAAATATAATAATAACCACTGCAGCCAAGAAGAGAGCCTGACCAGCCCAGTTGTAAGTAAGCTATTAAGACTCGACTGTACACCGTGTTCGTGTTTTCCTCCAAAAACAATAAGTTCCGTTGGAGCAGCCTTTCAACGCCTCTCTCTGTCTCTGCTAGCAAAGTTGATCCAGACAACAAAGTAAAGCTAGTTTTCAGCTACGAGCCGACACAGAACCCACCGTATTAGCCGGAGGTCCCTTTACTACGGTTCGGAGCCGCGGACCTTCAGTAACAGTAATAAATCACAGCAATAGTACATTCATGTAGTTGTAAACAGCATGATAATATATTAAGTAATCCAAAGTATTCAGAATACGTTACTCTCATTGAGTAACGTAACGGAATACGTTACAGAATACATTTTGGGGCATGTATTCTGTATTCTGTAATGGAATACATTTTAAAAGTAACCTTCCCAACACTGACAACAAGAGTCCTGTCTCTCACATGTAGCTTAAAGCAAAAAGCATATATCAATTCATCATATTTTTTTCTTTCATAAATGATATAGTAGAATATATAACCCTGATTTAATAACACATGAGATCAAATAAACAGGCAACAGTGAAATGTAAGTTTATGGCATTGGTTCTGCTACTTACTAACACAATCATAATCTTTTTTTAATTTGGTTTTATCTTTTTCCACAAATTCTAATTGGATGGTGAGCTAAAAGCAGAGAGTGGGTGGTGAGATGTCATTTTGAAGAAAAAAACAAAACAAAACTAGAGGCCAGTTACACTAAGGTCCAAAGAGAAGAAGAAATCTTTTCTTGATGGATGCGTGTTTGGAGGCTGAAAGAGTGATAGGGGTGAGATGAAGAGGATACTGCAAGGGGGGCTGAGATGAATGAGGGACATGAGCCCAGATGCTCAGATAAATTATTCACTTCATTCTTCAATACTGTCCTGCCGGTGCTTTTCATTGAGCCTGTCAGGTGCCCACTAAGGATGGCATGGGAGGAGAAGTGTCACTCATGCCAGTGGGAAAGAGAAGAAAGCAAGCTGGAGAGTCAGAGAAAGAAACATAAAACTTTTGATAAATGCTGAGTTGAGTTGCAAAGTTTTTTTTATTTAATTCTTTGCTATTAAAGCTTTTCATAATGAACAGAGTTTGAGAAACACTGGTTGTGCTGTTTAAGCAAGCAATCAACATATCACTGCAGCAACAAAGGAAGTGGAGTTTGCATGTTCCCCCTGTGCTTGCATGGGCTTTTCCCAGTTACTCCAGCTTTCTCCCACAGTCCTAAAATATGCATGGCTTAATTAGTGATTCGAAATTGACAGTAGGTGTAAATGGTTCTCTGTCCTTTTGTCTGACAAATTGTCCAGCATATACCCTGCCTATCGCTCTCGACAGCTGGGATGGGCTCCAGTTCCCTGTAACCCTGAATTGGAAGTGTGGAAGAAATTGGAAGGATGGATAGAGTGAGGAAAAAATGACTGTGCTAATACATCAAACTCAAAAATGTTAGCTAGCAGCTACTATGATACAAGATAGACATGAATGTCCTCCTTTATCATGTGGGTTTTTTTTCTAATGACCTTATAAATGACAAAAATTTTGTTACAATGACTCAATTTAATGTGTCGATCTATATGGAGAAATATCAGCAAAACCCCAGTTTATTTTTCTACTGTGTTTTCTGTGATGAAGACACCAAAAGTGGAAAGGGGACCTATGATTTCCATTACCAAATTTATTTGTTGCACAAACAAGGACTTCTATTTTCTGTCTCATTTTTAACTTGGAGAAAATTATTTGCTATCCAGCTTTTAACAGAGTGTAAGCACCTATGCAAGAGTTTAGCTTAGAAACATTGTGCGACTGAAAAGAGATATCCAATGAATGTCATCTGCATAGCAGTGATAAGAAATGTCCTTAAGTGCTCGAAATGCGCTGGAGAGGGAAAAAATATAACAAAAACAAAATAAAGGCCCCAAAACAGAACCTTGTAGCAAGAGAAGAGGAAGAGGAGCTGAATTTATTAATAACAATCTTAATTTTTCAAATGAAGATTGCTGTTTGGGGTTTCTAAGAATGCCCTCAATGTGCAACTTCAGAAAAATCTCTGATTTTGATACATAATTTAGATTTTATAGATTTTTCTTACTAATGAAAATATGAATAAGAAACTAAGATTTTTTTAAAAAAATTTAATGGTATTTAAATACATCTGCTGTCTACCTGACAAATTACACTTAAACGGAAATTTATTTGTCCCTCAGTTTTTCACTTTCACCTAACGCTTGTCACATTGTGTTTGAAAAGGTCACGATGGCACAAGATTCAGAACAGATCCTTATACTGGTACCTTGTAATAATAATAATAATACATTTTATTTGAGGACGCCTTTCAAAAACCCGAGGTCACCTTACAAAAGAGCAAAATTAATAAAAGAAGCAATAATCCTAAAAGTTAAAATTGCAAAACAGAACTTGACAACAGATAAAATCAGCACTAAAGCGATTAAGAAAGTTTGAACAGATGTGTTTTGAGCTGTGACTTAAATGCGGGAGGAGAGTCTATATTTCTTATGGCTGGAGGAAGAGAGTTCAGAGCGACTGAAGGCTCTGTTCCCCGTAGTGATGAGACGTGCGGACAGAGCACTAAGATGAATAGCAGATGAGGATCTGAGAGGGCGGGAAGCAGTGGGGATATGGAGCAGGTCACACAAATAGGAAGAAGTAAGATTTTAAAGTTTATCCTGGCTTCTATGGGCAACCAGTGAAGTTGCTGAAGAGCTGCAGCTCTTCGAGGAGTACGAGTTATGGCCCGAGCTGCAGAATTTTGAAGAAGCTGGAGTTTATGAAGGGAGCTTTTAGGGAGACCAAATAAGATGGAATTGCAGTAATCAATACGGGACGTAATAAGACTATGGACAAGGATGGCACTGGGTGATGCCACAGTGGCTCTCTCCGTCTTTTATATACATTGAATCTTGTCTTTGTATGCTTCCCTTAAAAAGGAAAAGATCTCCCTTGTCAGATGACACAGCGGCAGGTTCACAAATGCCCTCTGGCTCTGGGAACCATCACTGGTGCCAGATGTTGAGTTGCTGGGTTAGAAGTGAAAATTAAGAAAATGTGCAGGACACATGTGGTCCTTATCACTGTCTACATTCTGAAGCTGCAGTCTGAGTAAAAGCATGGATGGCTTGAAACTGCCTGTATTTTAAATGAAAATAAGAGTTGATTCTTTCTGGCCACAGTGCCACTGGTGGGTCTTCTCCTGTAAACATGGACCTACACAGTACACAGTATGTAAAGCCTACTATCACAAACCTGGGTTTCAGAATGGACAGTGATTTTAGTTTGGATCAGTGCAGCTGTGAAATCCAACGTCACTGGATTTTCACCAGAGACGGCAGGTGAAAAAAAATCGATTGAAAGATCACTTTGAAACAGTAATCATGCTTTTATTGCAGCTCTGGATTAGTGTAACTCCTCAACGTCTCATCTGCAGGTAGTGCAGAATGGTGCAACAGGGAAGAGAGACCATATCACTCCTGCTTTATCCTCACTGCACTGGCTGTGTGTCCGTTTTAGAGCTCATTTTAAAATTCTTAGTCCTTAAATAGCTGCACCCTGCGTCTCTGAGCTGCTGCACTTGCACACCCTTTCTAGTCTGAGATGTTGACATTATTTGCTGTACTTTTAATTCTATTTTATTTTTGTTTTTACATTTTTTCTGTTTTTTTGTTTTTTCTTTTGTTTCTACGTTCTGTTTTTAAAGTGCTTTATAAATAAAGTTAGCCTGACTTGCAGTGAATGGAAGGATCCCAAATGAGCTCTTCACCACCTACGCCCCTGATAACTGGCAGATAGGTCCATGAGAGGAGAAAGGCTTCATCCCTCACAGTGTCACAGAGGACTGCTTGTGTGATTCCAGGAAGTAATATTTGCTGAAAGAAGGTTTTTATTTCTAATTGCTTTGCACACTGCGCAACATCTGTGATAATGTTTCCATCATCATCCAAAGACTAGAGAAATGCTCTTTGTCTGTTGATCCAGACTGTGCAGGCATATCAATAAGGACATGTTTCTCATGCAGGGTGGAAATGCAATTGGGAAACCATCATCTTTGCAGGAATCTTACTAGAACTTCCAATCAGTCATTCTTCATCAGATATGCATGTTCAGACTGGCACTTTACACCGGAGATATAAAGTATAAAGGTTCAAATATATGTGATCGTATGCCTATGCTCTCCAAATCATTTAATATACTGTTTGTTACTGAAGTCGAGCATGCAGAAACCAAATCCAGAAATAAGAAACTGAATGGCGAAATTAAACTCACTTGATGCCCTGAAACACTCACTGAAAGCTAAAGTTCAATAACAGTTGTGGTCTCCAAACAACTGTCGCCCAAACTAAACATTGAACACACCACAGCGTCACCCACACTGATTCTACAATACTACAAGTGATTGCTGTGTAAAGTTTGTGGCTTTGCCGTAGCTATTTAAGAAGGCATCAATGCCTTATTCAGTGCTTTCACAGCTGTCAAATGGCCAAAAAAGCTTTTACAGGTTCAGGTTATTGATTAAAGATTTATTTAATAAACACCTTATAACACATAATAACAATGAGCTGATCCAGCTGGCTAGATGACTAGATCGACATACTTTTAGAAACATAAAAGGGGGTAATTTTATACGTCATTTACTATTATTAGTTCAGCCAGTAGTGTCAAAATGTACAGTTAGCTGATGGCTCGTGTTCTCTACATTATTTTCAGTCATTTTCTGTGCTGAGTGCTGTGATGTGTGAGGCTGGGTCCTTAAAGATATCAGGTCTTCGGGTTTGCACAGAACCACTTTCTCTCCAATCCTCATCCTCCACAAATTTGCAGACACTCCATTTGCCTTTAAGTTGTTTTTAATAACCCCAGTATACTACTTTCATGAATGCTGCAATATTCATCAAACTAGACAGGCAATCTCAAGGAAGCTGTAGTACTGTAGTACTTGGCAATCAGAGCCCACTTGTTTCATTGTTGTGAGCTGGATGGACGGGAAATATAATCAGCATAATACATTTAGATATAGTAGAATCAGAAACACCCGGTAATACAATATATGAAACCTTGCAGAATGAGCATTTCCCCCGCATGAAGTGTATAATTCAGACTGTATAACTATTTTTTGCATTTTGATGCTATTAACATGCTTTTTAGTGCTGTTTAGTTTAATTTAAACATTTTAAGTTACATGTTAACTAAGGGCAAAACATAGTTTATAATGATTAATAACACTAATGAACATTACTGAATAAAATAATATAAAGCCTTTATAAGGAAACCAAGCTTTGACATTATAATCTGCATTATCTTCTAATGAAATGAAAGAAAAATGAACAAAAATCACTTTTCTATTAAATATGTTCAGTTTTTTGTGATTTAGGTGACATGATCCTTTAAAACAACATGTACAAAGAATTTTTGACCTTACAATTGTTCCACAACAACAACAAACAACTTATCTCAGTAAAACGTTGTCTTTATCCCCATGGATTAGCACTCACTTTGGGACCTGATAAAGCGCCCACCAGTGATTTGGATAAACGTCCTGAGATTTCCTTTCAAACCCTCGGTGAAGCCGGCACTGAGAGAAGCGTAACATAATACCAAATAAATAAGCTGAGATTCAAATAAGCGACTTCGCATTTCCCGTTAATCCCACACAAATCTCTGACAGCGACAGTAAGCCCTCAGCGAAACTCCCTGCGGTGATCAACAAATATTCACACTCTGCTGCTAAATCTCACCTGATTGCTGAGCTTTGTCATCATACTCCCAACACCTAAAATAAAGCCATTCAATTATATAGTGCGCCACACTTCTACCAATAACACATGCAGAGAAAATTGATTCTCAGTAATTTGGAGGCCCATTTTCTGCGGCTGTTCCGCTCATTGAATTCTGAATGGGTCAGTGGGAATAGTTATGGTTCCATTTATGGAGCTATATCGAGCTATATTGGAATTCAACACACGTTATACCTGTATATCATCTATTCGTCCTTTGTTCCACACAAACATAGTTTTAAACACACTTGGCTGAGTGTAGCATGGCACTTTGTTTACAAAGTGATGGGTTCTAATTGCTGCAAATTCATAGCTCTGGTTTTCAAAGGCCGGGGGTGGCAGTCTGGGCGCTCAGGGGCCACGTTTAATACCCAGAGGGACTGGAACAGAGCTGTTAATGAGCTAGCTCAGCCAATTACAGAGCAGTTATGCCTGTCTATGGCACCAAATAACAGTCTAGGCAGGCTCCGGTGATGTGAGTGTGTGGATGTGTGAGTGTTTGCAAACTCTCAGATGTTCAGCCTCACTTGACAGGAACTGATACGAATCAGATTTTTAAAAATACAATTTTAGAATTATTAGACGTTATTAAGTCCACAGAATATATTATATAGATTTAATCAAACGAGGTCAATTAGTAGCATGTAGGTAGGTACGGTAGCCCTGAGAGGCCAAACGGACTGCAACTTAAGAAAACACCAGCAATAAAAAAAAATCAAAACAGAAATAGGAAAACACTGGCCCTTTCTCAATTCTCAAGTACGCGAGTACGTACTCGCGTTCTCGGTGAGTACGGACTCGCCGAGAACGCGAGCACGGACTCGCGATTTGTACAATTGGAACACCAGCGTACTTGATGATGTCACAGGTCCGGAGTTTTTACTGCCGTCTCCTCTTAATTTAACTGAGTAATATGTTATGAAGCTTAACTTTAATCACAGCCAAACCGGTTTACTCAGGAACAAATAAAACACTGAAATAAACCAAACATTAACATTTAGAAGTGATCTACAGTGGGGCAAAAAAGTATTTAGTCAGCCACCGATTGTGCAAGTTCCCCCACTTAAAATGATGACAGAGGTCAGTAATTTGCACCAGAGGTACACTTCAACTGTGAGAGACAGAATGTGAAAAAAAAATCCATGAATTCACATGGTAGGATTTGTAAAGAATTTATTCGTAAATCAGGGTGGAAAATAAGTATTTGGTCACCTCAAACAAGGAAAATCCCTGGCTCTCACAGACCTGTAACGTCTTCTGTAAGAAGCTTTTCTGTCCCCCACTCGTTACCTGTATGAATGGCACCTGTTTGACCTCATCATCTGTATAAAAGACACCTGTCCACAGCCTCAACCAGTCAGACTCCAAACTCCGCCATGGCCAAGACCAAAGAGCTTTCGAAGGACACCAGGAAAAGAATTGTAGACCTGCACCAGACTGGGAAGAGTGAATCTACAATAGGCAAGCAGCTTGGTGTGAAAAAATCAACTGTGGGAGCAATCATCAGAAAATGGAAGACATACAAGACCACTGATAATCTCCCTCGATCTGGGGCTCCACGCAAGATCTCATCCTGTGGGGTCAAAATGATCATGAGAACGGTGAGCAAAGATCCCAGAACCACACGGGGGGACCTGGTGAATGACCTGCAGAGAGCTGGGACCAAAGTAACAAAGGTCACCATCAGTAACACACTACAACGGCAGGGAATCAAATCCCGCAGTGCCAGACGTGTTCCGCTGCTGAAGCCAGTGCATGTCCAGGCCCGTCTGAAGTTTGCCAGAGAGCACATGGATGATACAGCAGAGGATTGGGAGAATGTCATGTGGTCAGATGAAACCAAAGTAGAACTTTTTGGTATAAACTCAACTCGTCGTGTTTGGAGGAAGAAGAATACTGAGTTGCATCCCAAGAACACCATACCTACTGTGAAGCATGGGGGTGGAAACATCATGCTATGGGGCTGTTTTTCTGCCAAGGGGACAGGACGACTGATCCGTGTTAAGGACAGAATGAATGGGGCCAAGTATCGTGAGATTTTGAGCCAAAACCTCCTTCCATCAGTGAGAACTTTGAAGATGAAACGAGGCTGGGTCTTCCAACATGACAATGATCCAAAACACACCGCCCGGGCAACAAAGGAGTGGCTCCGTAAGAAGCATTTGAAAGTCCTGGAGTGGCCTAGCCAGTCTCCAGACCTCAACCCCATAGAAAATCTGTGGCGGGAGTTGAAAGTCCGTGTTGCTCGGCGACAGCCCCAAAACATCACTGCTCTTGAGAAGATCTGCATGGAGGAATGGGCCAAAATACCAGCTACTGTGTGTGCAAACCTGGTAAAGACCTATAGTAAACGTTTGACCTCTGTTATTGCCAACAAAGGTTATGTTACAAAGTATTGAGTTGTATTTTTGTTATTGACCAAATACTTATTTTCCACCCTGATTTACGAATAAATTCTTTACAAATCCTACCATGTGAATTCATGGATTTTTTTTTCACATTCTGTCTCTCACAGTTGAAGTGTACCTCTGGTGCAAATTACTGACCTCTGTCATCATTTTAAGTGGGGGAACTTGCACAATCGGTGGCTGACTAAATACTTTTTTGCCCCACTGTAAGTGACTTATATATCATGTTTAACCTCAGTAGTGAAATCTCTATTAATAAAAATAGTGTACATGTACATACGTGTACATACCTTAATAAAAACAAGCAGGTGAGATGTTAGAACGCTTTTCTTTTTATTTTAGTGGACACTCAATACAATAGACAGCTACTGGGGTTTGGGGTTTGCTTAACCTGAGTAGCGAAAAGACCGCGGGGGGGTTGAAAACGATCTGCCGGGAGTCCGCTGTTCTCGCCGGCTGTAATAATCCTCGACCCCGCTGTCTGCTATGGAGCTGGCGGGTCACAGACGTCTCCGAAAACGTCGGACCTCGTTTGGAAATATACGATATCTTGATAAATCGAGCAGATATTTGAAGTTTACACAGCTACATTCTCGCTTGAAAAGAACTTAAAAGTTTATTTTGTGACCCAGAAAGAGTAATATTTAAAAGTTTTTAGCCCCGCTCGTCCGCCATTGCCACGTTTGAGTTTTGGACGAAATGCATTCTGGGATATTTAGCTGTACCAAGTCCACACAAGTCACCACCGATGCATGCTCGATAAAACGGGCGGAGCGAGAACACATCTGGGACTTTTTCGCGTTCTCGGCTTGATGCGTACTTCGAATTGGAACAGTACTTGGTCTCCGACTGATGACGTATCACGAGTACACGAGAACGCAAGTACGCACAAGTACGCATATTGAGAAAGGCCCACTGATTTCCAAAAGCACAGGGGAAGTGTTTCTGGGGAGACACTAACCCGACGGACCAGCTGCAGGAATCCAAAACATGGTCGGTGTGTTTTATCATGATTCATATAATACTGATGACGGATTTTTAGGCTAATAGTTAGGCTAACACACTTACCTCTCATCTTTTCTTTCCTCACAAAACCGACAGATCCTCCACTTCTTTTAAGTGTCTCCCAGCGCAATTCTTAGCATATTTTGGTTCCTGCAACTGGTACGTCGGGTTATTGTCTCCCCAGAAACACTTCCCTTGTGCTTTTGGAAATCTGTTTTTTCCTATTTCTGTTGTGTTTTGTGTGGTTTTGAAGTGTTTTTCTTATTACTGGTGTTTTCTTAACTTGCAGTCTGTTTGGCCTCTCAGGGCCACCGTATGTAGGTCATAAAACAGGAGGGGTTGTTTTTTGGAGGGGTTAGTCAGACAATTTTATTTATACAGCACAAAATCACAACAACAGTTGTATTGTAAGGTAGACCCTATAATAATACATACAGAGGAAAAACCCAACAATAATATGACCCCCTTTGACCAGCACATTTGACAGTGACAAAGAAATTTAAAATATCCAGTCCAAAAAATCTGTTTGACATGTCTTTTGGTCCGCCGTACGCTGCTCTGGTGGTTGTGCTCACCTTCTCCGTCATGGCGGCGCCTGAGGTTCTGTTTTGTATTCCACGCCTCGCCATACTCACCTGCTGCTCATCCCGGCTGATTACTCCTGGCAGTATTTAAGGCCTCAGTGGAGTGATGGTCCTTGCTGGATCGTTGTACTCATTTCAGTTAGTGCAGCCCCGGCTGTTTTCTGGTGTTTCTTTCCTGTGATCTCCTGGCTTGTTTCCTAATTGTTGTTCTCCGTCTCCAGACCTTCTTGGACCCCCGCCTGTTTCCCTGGACCCTGTATGGATGAGCGAGAGTGTGAGTGAGCCACAGCGTGGACTTCTGGACTGAGGGTAGTGGTTATCACAGACTGATTGAAGAGGAGCGTGAGCTAGTGGCACAAGTGGACCTTCCCTTGGGACCCCTGAAACCCTCAAGCCTCATTCACTTTACATATGTACAGTGTTGGGGAGTAACGGAATACATGTACCGCCGTTACGTATTTAAAATACTAAATATGAGTAACTGTATTCCGTTACAGTTACCGTTTAAAAAGGTGGTATTTAGAATACAGTTATTTTGTTGAAATAAATGGATTACACGGCGGTACTTCCCTGTTTCATATTGTGGCGGGTCAGGACTGTTTGGGTTTTGTTTGACAGCTACGTTCTGTTGTTCCAGGTGGCAGCGTTACGGTTGCCATGGTTACAGGGTGACACTCTCTCTCTGCGTGTTTCCTGGGTGAGAGAGGCCTTTTTGTTGTTGTTGTGCTAAGCTAATAGGCAGAATGCTACAGGTATAGCTCTAAAGAATGTAGCATCATAGGCAGCGTAGTCCGTGCTGCAGGGAGAATGGACTGCCATACACGTTATGTGTCTGTGAGCGAGGGAGGGAGAAAAAGGAAAAGTACGAGCTGTCATCGAGCAAAAACGGGAGCTGGAAGCATGTAAATATAATAATAACCACTGCAGCCAAGAAGAGTGCCTGACGAGCCCAGTTGTAAGTAAGCTATTAAGACTCGACTGTACACCGTGTTCGTGTTTTCCTTCGAAACAATAAGTTCTGTTGGAGCAGCCTTTCAACACCTCTCTCTGTCTCTCGCTAGCAAAGTTGACCCAGACAACAAAGTAAAGCTAGTTTTCGGCTACGAGCCCGACACAGAACCCACCGTATTAGCCAGAGGTCCCTTTACTACGGTTCGGAGCTGCAGACCTTCAGTAACAGTAATAAATCACAGCAATAGTACATTCATGTAGTTGTAAACAGCATGATAATATGTTAAGGAATCCAAAGTATTCAGAATACGTTACTCTCATTCAGTAACGTAACGGAATACGTTACAGAATACATTTCGGGGCATGTATTCTGTAATCTGTAATGGAAAATTTTAAAAGTAACCTTCCCAACACTGCATATGTACATATCTCACCTGGTCCTGCTTGCACAGCTTTGAGTCCTGCCCAGTGAACTGTGACAGTAACTTTGGTTAGGAACAAATGCACAGTAGCTCTACCTTATCAACCTGTGTGTCTGTATATAGCACTGTGTTTTTCTTTGTCCTTAAATACAAATTTCCACCTTTGGATTTTAATGCTGCTTTGTGACATTTACTAATGGAAAATAAAGTCTCGAGTTAGGTATGTCTTGTTCAATTTAAGGCCACTGTGATGTAATTATTCTCTTAATTGAGTCAGTCTTCCTTGAGTTCCCTTCATCTTTGGTGAATAAGCACATAGATCAAGCTAATTGGGGGGTGAGGCACAATTTAATTATTCTGTAAAGAAAAATCATGTCCTTTGGAATTCATTTACTTTAAATAAGTGAATGAGTTCTGCCATCTGGTTAGAAACAGGCATACCTCAGGACTTTATGATGTTAAAACTGGACCAGATAGCAGACTGCACTGGGTATGGATTACAGGATTTAATGTTGCTATTTATTTTTAACTCAGCATTCATTAAAATGGTGGCCAGCCCTCCCTGGAGATCAGCAGGCTCAGGATGGAGGAGGGGAAAGAGGATGAGACCAATTTTCTTCCATTACCTGAGATTAGGATGCTCGGGATGGCTAAGTCCGTCTCATTTCAGGTCCAAGGACAGACACAATACAGATGGGCAGACAGGCAGAGGAGAAGTCTGAAAAGAAAATAGGAGTCGGAGGCAAACTGATGGATTGAAAGCTTAAGAGAGGGCAAAAGGTGCATGGTCTCTGAAGAAATCAAAGTAAAAGATGTTAGCCAGACAACATACACTGCCACAGACCATATCCTGGTTTGAATTAGAGCATACCTCTGCGTGTTGTTCTTTCTTTTTCCACCAGGGTGTGCACGCTTTAAAGATAACAATAAATCTTTCAAAGCGGTTTGTTTTCTATCACTCATGGCAAATGTCAAATTCCTCCTTCCAGAAATAGATGGGGGCTTTTGATTTTTTCTAATTAAATGACAACACGATGGATTAAATTTACAGCTTTTAAACAGTTCAAAAATTCAACTGCAAACCATCACAACTCACATGAATCACATTATGAAAAATCTGATATATGTGATGTGTGCTTGCTTTATTTTCATTTATAAAATGTTCCGGTCATTCCCCAGCATGAGTGCATGCTAATGCAGTTTCTACTGTTCATTGCTTTAAACCTGGTGTCCATTGGTTTCGAGCCAAGTTTGCCCCATTTATTGGTTCTGGTCGCCTCGGCAGGGCGACCACCCTCCTCCTTTTAAAGCCGGGCTTGGGACCGTCCTTGGCGGAGTCCTTGGCACATCCTCTATGACATCGCCCGGCACTCCAAACCGTACGGCCTCAAGATTAATGCCGAGAAGACCAAAGTCCTGACCACCGACGGCTCACCAGCGATCGTCCACCTCGTCAGTGTGCAGATCAAACAAGTCCAACAATCTGGGGTCCCTCGTCAAGGAGAAGAAAGTGGCATCATCAGTGGAGGTACGCTCCAGAATTGGGCAGGCGGCGGCAGCGTTCGCTTCCCTGCGCTGGTGCGTTTGAAGAACAACATCTCATTGGCAACAAAGATCTGCCTTTACCGAACCCTGATCCTGCCCATTCTACTTTACGGCGCGGAGACGTGGACAATGCTCAAACACGAAGTTTTCCAAATGCGTTGCCTTAGATGCGTTCTCGGCATTTCCCTTCGCGACCGTCATTCGAATGACACCATCCTCACAGCTGCGGCAGCCAACCAACGATCAGCAACCTAATCCAGCGCCGCCGACTCCGTTGGTTTGGCCACATTTGTCGAATGGACCTGAGCCGCTACCCCCATGGCCTACTCTGGTTGACCCGCCCCACAGATTGGAGGGTGCATCGAAATGCACCAAAGAAGACATGGATGAAACAAATCCAGGATGATTTGAAGGCCCTTCAACTTGACCTTGAGTAGGCAAGAACCATTGCCTTAGATCGAAAAGCGTGGAAGATAATCGTTGGTCAAGCAAGAGAACCTGCGGATGGTTGCTGCCGACCACTGCCACTGGTCGCCCGCTAAAGGACCAGAGAAACCTGGTGTCCAGTGGTCAACATAAGGGTTTCAGATTTCATGTATTGTTTACACTTTTTTTGACTTTGTATTTCTCTGGAGTTTCAGACAGCCAAAAAAGTTACTTTGCTCCAAATTTATTAAACTTGTCTTTGCACCCACAAATAGGTTCTAAATCTGAGAAAAACGCTGCTGTGTTACACTAAGACTGTGTTAACATCTTATATCTTAGCATGCATGTTGTATGTTGGGGTTTTCCCTGGAGAACGAGAGTTTTCTTACTGGCTACTTATCTGGTAGCAAGCAGTCACAGCTGTCATACAATCCTTTTTTATTCAGTTTAGAAAGATATTTTTAAAAAGTGTCCATTCCTGTCACAGTCCAATGCACTTTACTTGTAACATACACAGATGGCAGTTAATTCAAAATGGTGCTGCCGGGCTTTTTAAATGTATCAAAAGGAGTAATTATATTATACTAGTTACTGCGTGACATGTTAGTTTTAGAATTGATTTTAAGGTTTCTTTTTTGGTTTTTAAAGTCCTACATGGTCCTGTCACATTACTCAGCCTCCTCAGGAAGATCTATGGAAGGGTACTGGAGCCTCAGATTATGGAGGAAAACTGCAGTTTTATCCTCTGGAATCCTGGACTTGCTCTGTATGTTCTTGAGGATATCTAAGGGTGCTTGGAGGTTTGTCTAACTAGTCTACTTGTGCTTTGTGGATTTAAAGAAGGCATTTTGTAGCATAGTAACGGAAGGCATCCACCTTGGCTGTCCCAGGACCTCGTCACTACTTTTGGTGGATGATGTGGTTGTTGGTTTTTTCAGGTGGTGGCTTCTAGCTCTTACTGGAGCAGTTTGCAACTAGGTAAGAGGCAGTGGAAATGAGATTGGCACCAATTTAAAGCCTCAGACTGGTTTTCAGCTGGAAAACGGTGGAACCCCAAAGGTTGTGCCAGTAAGTTAGGAGAAAGCACGTTTTATCTAATATTCATACACATTCACACTCCAGTGAACAACTACACAAACAGATTGTCAAGGAAGAACTGATTTCATGGTGTCTTTGGCTACGTTCACACTGCAGACGAAAGCGCATTAAATCCGACTTTTTTGAGCCTATGCGACCCATATCCGATCATGGTATGACAGTGTGAACGGCACAAATCTGATATTTTCAAATCTGACCTGGGTCACTTTCGTATGTGGTACTGAATCCGATACATATCTGATGTTTTAGAAAGCGACTGCTGTTTGAACGGTCATGTCGAATCGCACTAAGTCACTGACACAAGACAGACGCCAATTATCAGCGCCGGAGAAGACATCGTGAACGCTTCCTGGCCATCCAGTGTAGATGTCAGTGAAACTGTTGGGAAGACAACGTGAACATTTTATTTGTACTGTATAATCTGCAGATTCTGACAGAAATCTGCAACTATCCTTTGAAGCACCGCTCCTCTAAAACAGCAATAAGGATAATTATTAGGCCATATGTAAATAACAAAATAACTTTATAACTTAAAGCAAAATTGGGAAACGTAAAGTCCGAAACAGGTCTTTATATTAAGGCCATCAGTCAAACAATACTGTTTGCTCTGGGTCTAAACAGAGCGCGTTGTGTGTGACGTCTTCTTTTGCGCTTGGGGCCACTTTGAGGGTTCACACTAGAGCGCGTTTGCTGTCATATTTTATTTGTAGTGTGAACAAGCAGACAAAAAATCGTATTTGATCAAAAAAATTGGAATTGAGCATTAAGACCTGCAGTGTGAACGAAGCCTTTTACAGTTTTAAAGCTTGAATTTACAGAATGCTGTATTGCCTGCAATGACAGATTTATCTGGTATATCTTTTATGTACTGTACACATTACAGTCACTTCAACTGAACCTCAGTTTAAACCTCTGTGAGATGGTTTCCAGCAGCTAAAACTGAGGTTCCAATGACCAAATCATTTAAAGTGATGCTGTTTATCTTTTGGGCTTATTAAGTTTGAGTTAATTTTTAATCTCTTATTATTTACCTATTTACCTTTATTCATTGTGTTCATATATTCATTCTATTTATTTATTGTTATTTTTATCCAAGGAGAAGCCAAACTGAACTTCTCTCTCCCGTGTATAATGACAATAAAGATCATTATGGTAAGGAATTGTAATGCTTCACATGTTAACAGCAATAGTGGGATAGATGTTTCTGCTTGAATATGTTGTGACAGAGTTGAAAATCATTTCTTTACCACATATAAACTCATGATAGCAGATATCCAATGATGTGTTTTAAAGATCAAAATTTATGCACAATAAAATTCAGTGCATGAATAGTACAGTAGTTGACATGCAAAGCTGCAAATACTATTATATTTTTATAGGATAGATGTCTGTGTATGTTACACGAGCAAACAAATCATTACATTTACATTCAGCTGTGTTAAAGACCTGTATTTGAAGCAATGTGCTTTGCTGTGATACACTGTTCCCAGTTGATTAGTGTTATCAGTCCATTTGTTGCGATGGGGCTCTGCTGATGGTCTGAGCTGGAAAGCCTTGTGGTTTCACAGTCCCTCTGTCCTCCCTGTGCTTGCTCACCATTTTTCTACCTCTCTCCCTTTGCCTTATTGCTCTCTCCTTTCCTCTCGCTCCATCTGTGTGTATTAACCTCACCGTGTGTTTTAGCTCAGCTCTCCTGTTCCTAATGGTCTTGTCTACTTAAGATGGTGGTTTGTCTTCAGTCTTTGCTGGGTCATTGAAATAAGTAGTCTGCTCGCTGTTTCTCATCTACTTTTCATGGTAGAAGTCGCTTATATTGTTTGTCCTTCTGTGCAGATTGCTCTGGAGGTGGGAGAGCTGGAACTTCATTAACAGAGACCGTGTGCTTGAACTGTTGTTTCCCTTGTCTGTAAATAAATAAACCCGTTAAGTTTTTGGGGGTTTTTTTGCCCTGAGTCCCACGTTTGAGTCCAACCTGAGTGGCCATGACATGTGGGCCAGTTTGGCTCCTGTCTAAAATTCAGGTCCAAGGAAATGCAGTAGTAAATGCTTTTGTTCTCCTTCCTCCTTAGAGAATTCAGTGTGTCTGTCTTGCAAAGCACATGGTGGAGAGCTTGGAGAGGAGCTGTCAGGGTATAGTGCTGTGAAAAGATATTTGCCCCCTTTCTGGTTTCAGATTTTTTGCATATTTGTTGGGCATCTTTGTACTATTGTAGGATTTTTACCTTACAATATACGGTGCATGGAGGCAACTGTTGTTGTGATTTGTCACTATGTAAATAAAATTGAATTGAATTGTCACAGCAACATGTTTCAGAGCATTAATTAGTATATAGTTTAATATTAGAAAAAGGTAACCTAAGTAAATGTAAAATGTAGTATTTAAAAGATCATTTTATTTTTTAAGGGAAAAAATATCTAAACCTTTGTAGCTCTGTGTGCAAAAGTAATTGCCCTTAAAAACTAGTTGTTTCAATTATGGCGGAAAAAATTGCAATCAAGTGTTTTTGTAACTGGAGTCTGTCACATTCCTGTGAAGGAATTTTGACTCACTCTTCTTTGTAGAATGTTTTGAACTGGAGACTTTACAGGTCATGACAAAATGTTCTTTTTTCTGTAACCATTCAGAGGTGCACTTGCTGGTTTTTTGGATCATTGTTGTGCTGCATAACTAGGTGTGCATGAGTTTCAGGGCACAGATTAATGACTGGACATCCTCCTTCAGGACTTTTTTGACTGCAACACTACCACAACACTACCACCGCCATGTTTAACTGTGTGTTTGATGTTCTTTTTATTTGTTATTTTTTTAGTTACACTAGGGGAATCAACCTTTCAAAATCAAAATCAACCTTTGTCTTGGCAAATGTGAGACAAGCCTTTGTATGTTTTTGGTTACTGGTGGTTTTTTGGGGTCTTTTCAAGAGTGAAAGCTGTCTCCATTTTATGGGTGTGTTTGTGTCTGTTTTACATTGAACTGGTCGAGCTTAGAGGCCAGAAGCTTCTTCTGGTGGTTTACACTTGTGCATTGTGGATAAACCATGGCTAGCATTATAACAGATCAGTTTCCTCTTATTAACCATCTTCGCCACTGTGTCTGATGCAGAGAAACACCTGCATTTCTTTAGTTGTTGTTCTGGGTGTTTTTGTGACCTACTATGTTATTGAATTAATGTTAGTAGGTTGGCCACTCCTGGGGAGATTCACCACTGTTTGGAGTTTGTAATAATGACTCTCAGTTTGCTCACTAGAGTCCCAAAGCCATAAATTACTTTGTAATCCTTTCTAGACAGATATATGCCGTTGATTTTATTTCTCAGCCATTTCTTTAGTTTGCAGTATAATAGTGTTTCTTTTTGATCTGTTGTTTTCTTTTAACCTACTTCACTTTATCAGAAAGGTCCTGCTTAAGTGATTTCTTGTATGTAGCATCAGCATCACCTCTCTTTCATAGGAGTAGCAATAACAAATGAAGTGAAGGTGTTTTGACTGATCAGCTCAGTGAAGATATCTGGATTTTTATAGCTGAATGCATTCAGTGTGAATGATTATAATACAAGTAATTTCAGGCAGGTATGCGTCATTAATACAGTTGGTGAGCACTACCTTCACCAGAGGGCTGCAAAGTGATAGCCACCTGCTCTGGTCTACATATTCTTCAGTTGAGAAGACAAATTAGCAGTCAGGCAGTAATTCGGGAACATTGAAGTTTATTGAAAGTGGAGAACTGATTCTATTTCAGCTCATTATTATACACTGTGTAACTGGCCTTCTGGCAAAAATACAGCCTAGTTTTTGGAAATCACATGGTTTTGTTGAAGATTTGGCATTGAGAAACAGAGTCTCAGCTTAGCTTTGTTCTTCTCCAATTCTGGTTTCCATGAGTCTGTTTGTAGTAGATATGTGATTTTTTATTTCTGAGTAGTTATTATCTGACTGAAAACAACTAATGCTTAATTCAGCTTAATTGATTTCTGCCATTACTTGCTTTTTTTAATACTACTGCATTTTCTACCGGTCCAAATATGTTCTGTGAAAAAGGACTCAATGAAAGGAATCAGTGCCAGTGTACGACTAATCAAAGTCATACACTGGCACTGGCTGAGGTTAACGCACACAGACACAAAAAAGACAAAAGAAAGGAGAGAGAGCAATAAGGCAAAGGGAGAGAGGTAGGAAAATGGTGAGCAGGGGAGGACAGAGGGACTGTGAAACCACAAGGCTTTCCAGCTCAGACCATCAGCAGAGCCCATCGCAACAAATGGACTGGTAACACTAATCAACTGGGAACAGTATATCACCGCATAATATAATATAATATAATATAATGTAATATAATATAATATAATATAACTCAGCGGTCCCCAACCCCCGGGCCTCGTCCGTGAGTCGTTTGGTACCGGGCCGCGAGAGTTGAGACTCAGGTGTGAAATGTATGGTTTTCAGGGGTTTTATCGGTTTTCAGCGTTATTTTGTTATCGTTTTTATCGTTAACTCAGTTTTCCTGGGTCTTTTCCCGTGTGTTATGAATAAATCTTCTTTTTTCGGTACCGGTACTAGTTTTATTTTGTTGTATTTATCCGCGACACCTTAAAGGCCGGTCCATGAAAATATTGTCGGGCATAAACCGGTCCGTGGCGCAAAAAAGGTTGGGGACCGCTGATATAATAGATAGACAGATTATTTCAAAATAAAGTGTTAAAAAGAGAACACCCACAATCAGAAAATCTCCTCTGGACAAGAGGTTGGTAACAGTGGGGAGGAAAAACTTCTTTTTAACAGGAAGAAACCTTAGAAAGACAAAGAAAGAGCATCGAGGTAGCACAAGCTTCCTGTGTTCCTTTTGTGATTCACTCTTAGACCAAGTATTAGTTAGTATTCATGTTTCAGAAAAGGATATTCTTCCTGTTATTACCATGTAGAGCTGAGAAATGAAGTGTCACTGAAGTGGCAAAAACAGCAGTAAAATTTTAAAGTATATTTACAGACTGGTGCAAAAAGTATTTGGGCCTCTACACATAGATATATATTCATATACTTGTAGCTGAAGAGAGCTGGTGTCTGATAGGCCTCGTCCACTACTTCAAGTCATGAAACTGGACCGTTTCACTGTGTGTGTGTGCTGTTAGGGCCTTCTGGAGCTTTTCAAATAAACACTTTCATTAATGTTGTGGCTTGCACAGACTGTGTCAGAAAGGTTGTGCTTCAGTTTTAGTGCCTATGTATAAGTAGTTAATATGTGTGTTGGTGCAGTGGCACAGTAGTCATATAGTTTATGAATGCAGCTTTCTAACCAAGTTTGAAAGAAGCAACTCATAAATTACCGTTAATCATCCATAATGTAAATCCAGGCTCCAAAAAGGTGCTTTACCCATGGTTTGCCAACGGTGGTAGCCAATCTGTCAAATAATCATTTTATTTCAACTAAATATCAACTATTTATTGACATTATTATAAAACCACAAGTGAGTTAGTTTCCTCTCACAACGTAGACACCTCATGTAGCGATCTCCTGCAGCATAATTTTTATGTTAAATGTTGGGAGGCATGAGTTGGGGAGAAATTGGTCCAAAAGTAATTTAGTGTCTGGTATCAGTATCAGTGTTGCTTTCAGACTAGTTTTGTTTATGTCAGAAAGGTTGCAATACAGTAACTGGCTCGAGTTAGGTGTTAATTGTTGGACCATTTGCCTTACCAATAAAAAACTCCCAAGTGATTTGTACTAAAAGCTATTTACTTTATATAGTCACTGAAAGTTGTGTAGATTCACACACCATTAAAAGCTCTTGCATAATACTGTGGTCCTTGTGGAGAATAATTGCTGTCTTCCCATTCTAGCAACTGTATTCTTACCACAGAGTTTACACTACTTAATTAGTGGTTGGAGAATTTCAATATTTTTCCCCAACTCAAGAAAACACATTTTTTTCAGGGTCTCCTTTAGTTATCACAAAATATTTGAATGAATAATGATAATGATGTTAATTAATTAGACTATGAGAGGCACCTGTACTTAAAATAAAACACTAAATCTAGTATTTCTGTTCCAAACTGAGTTGGTCTTGTGGGACAATTATCTTGTACACAAACTCCATCCAGCTGTTCATTGACTCTAACACTCAACCAGCTAGAGTCTTTGGCAGGTTGGCACTTATTCAAGCTGTCATAGGATGAAAGGATACACCCAGAAAAATCATCGGTGCTAACAATAACTAATGCTAGGAAACATTGGATACAATAGTTTGTGTATTCTTTTCGCTCTCCTTTTGGCTGCTGTCTTTAGGGATCTTCACTCCAGATCATCTGCCTCCATCTCACCCTGTCAAGAGCATCCTCTTCTGTCACACCAACTCTCTGCATGTCCTCCTTCACTACATCAATGAATCTTTTTGTGTTCTATATCTTTTCCTCCTCCTTGGCACGTCCATATTCAGTATCCTTTAGCCCATATCCTAATATATCCATTATCCCTTGTCTGCATATGTCCAAAACATCTCAATCTCTGCCTGGAAACTGCTAAACCTGCGGTGTTCACTTGATATACTAATTTCCAACTTTTCCCAGGAGTCTCCTGGTTGACAGTTTTTTGATCTACTGAATCTTTCAACCTACTTTTGTGCACTTTGCCATTCTTTGAAACATGAGCGATTGCTCTCTGCATGCAATATCTTTTAGTGTGGGTATCAAGGCATCCACACTCTCCCCCTTTCTACTTGGTGCCAGTGTCAAAGCTTGAAACAGTTCCTTTACCTGTGGAAGGGGAAACTAAGATTCTTCTGTGTGCAGCTGCTTAACTTTTGATGTTTCTGTTTTTTAAACCCCTTTTACTTGTGAGGCTTACCCTTTTTCAACACTGCCATTATAAATATTAATTAATCCAAAATGCTGCAGCAAGAGTCCTGACAGGGACTAGAAAGAGAGAGCATATTTCTCCTGTTTTGGCTTCCCTTCATTGGCTTCCTGTTAAATCCAGAATTGAATTCAAAATCCTGCTCCTCACATACAAGGTCTTAAATAATCAGGCCCCATCTTATCTTAATGACCTTGTAGTACCATATCACCCTATTAGAGCACTTCGCTCCCGCTCTGCAGGCCTACTTGTTGTTCCTAGAGTATTTAAAAGTAGAATGGGAGGGAGAGCCTTCAGTTTTCAGGCCCCTCTTCTGTGGAACCAGCTTCCAGTTTGGATTCGGGAGACAGACACTATCTCTACTTTTAAGATTAGGCTTAAAACTTTCCTTTTTGCTAAGGCATATAGTTAGGGCTGGACCAGGTGACCCTGAATCCTCCCTTAGTTATGCTGCAATAGATGTAGGCTGCCGGGGGATTCCCATGATGCATTGAGTTTTTCCTTTCCAGTCACCTTTCTCACTCACTATGTGTTAATAGACCTCTCTGTATTGAATCGTATCTGTTATTAATCTCTGTCTCTCTTCCACAGCATGTCTTTCATCCTGTCTTCCTTCTCTCACCCCAACCGGTCGCAGCAGATGGCCCCGCCCCTCCCTGAGCCTGGTTCTGCCGGAGGTTTCTTCCTGTTAAAAGGGAGTTTTTCCTTCCCACTGTCGCCAAAGTGCTTGCTCATAGGGGGTCATATGATTGTTGGGTTTTTCTCTGTATCTATGAAGCGCCTTGAGGCGACTTTTGTTGTGATTTGGCGCTATATAAATAAAATTGAATTGAAAAATTGAAAAAATAGAATGTGTTTGTAACACATCGTTACACAAACCCTGGCACAATCACACACAGACTTCTTGATGCGCTTTATTTACAGTTTTAGCATCTGTAGCTGTGGGTCAGCTCCAGTTTTTACTGCAGCTCTCTTCCAGACCAGCTCACGTTCGGCTCTGGTCCCACACTGCTGCGCCAGGCCCCAACAGCTAATAGAAACTTGGAAGCTGTGGTTAGCATGATGACAATCCCCAAAATCACCCGGACAAAACAGTCCCCAGCTCCCTGTTTATGGTGGTGTCAGGGGCTTCCTTCTTTGCCAGCACAAACTGCTCCACCTACCAGACGTCCTTTTGGTCTTGGGATCCAGGCAGGATGCGATGGCTGTTTCTGATCTGCAGGCACCTGTGCACCTCCCAAGTGGTACCCCAGATATTGTACCTCCTTGAGTCCAACTGCACACTTCTTCAAGTTGGTCCTGAAACCCGCCTGACTTAGCAACTCCAGGACCGCAGCCACCAGCTGCATCTGCCCAGGTGTCACTGTGGTAAATGGCCTGTATTTGTATAGCGCTTTTCTAGTCCCTAAGGACCCCAAAGCACTTTACACAACCAGTCATCCACCCATTCACACACAGGTGATGGCAGCTACATTGTAGCCACAGCTGCCCTGGGGCGCACTGACAGAGGCGAGGCTGCCGGACACTGGCGCCACCGGGTCCACTGACCACCACCAGTAGGCAACGGGTGAAGTGTCTTGCCCAAGACTGTCCAAGACTGTCCACGACCGAGACTGTCCAAGCCGGGGCTCGAACCGGCAACCTTCCGATTACTCCCAACTCTTGAGCCACGATCGCCCACAATGCAGCATATGCAGCGCTTATGAAGCGCTTATATGAAGCGCCTTGAGGCGACTTTTGTTGTGATTTGGCGCTATATAAATAAAATTGAATTGAATTGAATTGAATTGAATTGAATTGAATTGAATTGGATATGCAGCATATGCAGCATATGCAGCATATGCAGCGTGCAGGGGCAGCACCCGGTCAATGAGGCGCTAGCGCTCCAAACAAGCCAAAATAAAGTATGACAAAGGTGTACAACCCCCACAGACTGGGAAAGGCCATTTTTTCCTTGGATTCTGCAAACAATGGAGCCCTTGGTTAAACCCAGTGTTATTAAAAAATGAGCAGTGCTGGAGAGAGGAATGGTGGAGTTTGGCACCTCTGGCCCAGACTAATTTCTTTCCTTAACCAGAGAAGAGTTTCAGTCTCTCTCCATGCTTTTAGGAGGTTGAGTGTGGCTCCTCCCCTGTCTCCTGAGTATACTTTCTCACAGTCAATGTCCCCCACTTGCCGTGTGACCACAAAGGGTCGATGCAACTTGGAGAGTGATTTGATCGCAATTGTGTTCATCCTTGTGAATAAACGAATCATGGACTTGTCTCAGTCTAAGGGTGGTAGGTGCTGGTCCAAACACATTTAATACTCAATAATCTGTACTTTTATTGTGCAAGACATGAACGATGTGCCCTGGTCAGTCAGCATCTCTTTTGGGATGCCAATTTGGAGGATGACTTAAAACTTCACCAAACTCTTTGCAGAAATGGTGCACAGCAGCACAGGTTGCATAATCCACAAGAACTAATAGAAAGGGATAGCCACATGCACTTGGGTGAAATGGCCCAATGATTAATGGCAATGGGTTCAAAGGCGCACTCTGGGCAGGATGCACACCATCAGCACACATCCACCCAAATGTCTGGCCAATAAAGTCGGGCCATTATTTACTCCAGAATTTTTTCATATCCTACATCCCATAAACCCTGCCATGGGTCATGTGGGCATTATAATGAGCTGCTGGGAAAATCATTTCCTGGCGGCTATTAGGTCACAACAACTGGGTGTATTCCTCTTCCGTGCAAGTGTCACAACTCAATCAATACAGCCTATCTTTAATCAATACAAAATGGGGCATGTCAGCACTGTATCAGGGTGCACCGTGTGATCATCAATTTTTATTACCTGCTCAAAGACTGAGCGTAGGGTGTCATCACGAGACTGCTCTAGTGGGAAATCTCCCACAGAGTGAAATACTGGAGCTGGCGAGGCCTCACGAGAAGGCCCTCCTGTCTCCTCCTCCTCAGAGTCACTAAAGGTTGTGAACACATCTTCATTCATTCACCGCAGCCTTAACTCTGTGCTTTGACTTTGTATTTAATTTGCAGCAGCACTAACAGTGGATATTGGTGTATTTCCCCAAGCACACCCCTAACCTCCACCCACTCTGCCTCCAACAACCCCCCTGGCCGAACCCGGCTTTGCATGCAGTCTTTGGCCACCACAGCCTGATGTGTACCCCCTTGGCACCCTACCAGAACGCTGTACGTCTTTCCTGGGTGTTGGGCCTCTAATGACACGGAAGACTTGGTTGACTTGGTTGAGTTGGTTGACTTGGCACTCCCGGCAGAAGTGTAGCGACCGCAGGCACCACCAACACTCCTGTCCCGATGTTTGTGCTGGCCGGATGATCTGATATTGTCGTGTTGGTGTTGTTCCCAGATCATTATGAAAATGTTGTTCCAGGTTCAACATTGCAAGTGACCAATCACATTATTGTGACATTATTCTTTTGCGCACCAACCCATTCGTGCATTTATGAAATTCCAATGTTGCAAGGACAATATCAATTCTGCTTAGCGTTTATTAAAGGGTTAGGGTCAGGGTTAGGGTCCGTTGATCGGCGGACAAAGGCGGTTTCTCGCAGCTTAAGTACAGTTTTTTGTTTTACGCCGGTTTTTCCCGAAGTCGCAAAAGTATGACATCACAACATTCTGATTGGTCACTTGCAATGTTGATCCTGGAACAACCTTTAGTATGATGATCTGGGAACAACACCAACACGAGGATATCAGATCGTGCGTGCTGGCCCCTGCGAGATTGTTACAGTGCCAGTAGCTGCAGGGACCAGGGGAGAGAGAGCAGAGTTGAAAGAGCTCCATGAACTGCTGCCCCTCGCCACCAGTGGTTGCTCAATGCCGCCATCTGAATTTATTCTAAAACACAGAAATTGACAATAACTACCTGTAAACCAAGCTTTACAATTAACCAAAGTTCTTAGCAAAATGTTGCTTTCAAAGACATCACAAAAAAACTTTGTCCAACTTAAACATCTTTGCTAGAATATTTGACGGAAGTCACAGATACTGTCTTTGTGAAACAATCCCCAGTTGTGAGTCTGTGTGTGTTTGTGCACACTTTCCTGACATCAGACCCAGCTTTCATCTGTCTGTGGTGAACAATAAGACACTATCTCATTCACACACAAACACACTTATTTTCCATGCAGCCCTGAAAACAAGACAGAAGAACAAAGAGAATATCCAAAGCATATCCTCAAAATTAACAACTCAGTTCAATTCTTCATTCAGAAAAAAGATGCCAAACATCAAAAGTGTGTTGTTGTTTTTTTTATTGAGGTAGCACCACGAAAAGAAGGAGTCAGTGAAGTTGTTTACTATGCTCATATTTTTAATTAAGCGAGCCAGAGCAGCCTAGGATGGAAAATGTGCTCTATTCAGTGGAACGGATACTTCAGCCATGATGAATGAGCTGTCATCTTCAATTGTTGCTAAACCTCTGTCTCCTTGACACCCAGCAAATCCCACTGCAGCTAGTCTGTTTTACGGCTCCGCAAAGTCCCAAGGTCAAAGGTCATGCAGGTATGCTAATGTGGGTATGGGTCACATAAACACACAATCTTCAGTCTGTTCAAGCTGTGGCACAGAGAGCTGATTTTGCTATCACTGAAACCCACTATCAGGAGTGCACTAAATAAGAAAACCATTTATGTTTGAATCAATATCAAAGCACCTCTGCTAGATTTAAGTTAAGGACAGAAGCTGCTGCTGTAGATTCTCAGACAGCAGGGTATTAGTCTGGAGTTTCTGAGAATTCCTAGAAGGGAGTGGGATAAAGAGGCCCACAGAGGAGTGTTTGATAGTACAGTGGTGTGACAGGTGATGTTACTGTGGCCCAATTCACACTCTCTACACGGAGTAATCCTACTTCTGCTATAATGGACATGAAATGTGAATCTCTGCAGTGAAGATGACAGAAGAATCTTCACTCAGACACAATTGGGGAAAGCGATGAAGTTGTTACCTGCAGTAACAGTAACCAAATCGCATCCATCCATTCACTTCTGCTTATCCTTCTCAGGGTTGGGCGTCGGAGCCTAGCCAGGAGCTAACGTTTTAACTCATTGTAGGGTATCTCCCTCTCTCTTGTGCTCACGTTTATTAAAATTATCATCAACATAAGACAGTCTTGCCAGAGGGGACCATTGGGGGTGGCCAGTGCCCCACCCCTTGATGGCGCCCCTGATCCTGGCTGCCAAAGCACCACCACGTTCTACAGAGGGACTATTAAAAGCGTCCTGAGCAGCTGCATCACTGTCTGGTTTGGTAACTGCACCGTATCGGATCGCAATGCCCTACAACAGATAGTGAGAGCAGCTGAGAAGATCATTGGAGCCTCTCTTTCCTCCATCACAGACACTTATAGCACCTGCTCCATCTGCAAAGCTACCAGCATTGTGGAGGACCCCACGCACCCGGTAACATCTGGAAAGAGGTACCGGAGCATCCGGGCCCTCACTGCCAGACTGCAGAACAGTTTCTTCCCCCAAGCCGTCAGACTCCTGAACACTCAGCGACTAGAATGAGACCACACACGCATACCTTCATACATGTTACTACCAAGCACTTATCTGCAGAATCACACACACACACACACACACACCTGTGTCTCGTGTCTGTATCATCCTGTTCTGTCTCGTGTTGCACGGTCTTGTCTTGTTTTTTTGCAACTATTGCACTCGTGTCACTCTGTGCTGTACCACAGTACATGGTTGAAATGACAATACAAGCCACTTGACTTGACTTCACATAAAAACAGTGAAATGTAGATCATTTATGATATAGGTCATTTAAATGAAGAATGAGACACTGCTGGGTCATATGGCGTCTTTGAACATTTGAAATTCTTCCACAATTTGTAGAATTTTTTTTGCAGACTGATGAACCTCTGCTCATTACTTCTGAGAAGCTCTGCCTCATTACAGTTTTTACAGACGCTGGGACACATTTCTCAATACTTAGGTCACTTTTGCAAAACTCCTCACACAGTGAGCACAACAGAAGTCTATGTGGGCTAAACTGAGGATCAGTTATCATTGTGTTGGCACAAAATGCATTCAATGACTACATCTCTCAAATTTCATGAATTATTTTCTCACTCAGACACAACAACTGCCAAAAATCTTTGTACGTACAGGACATTTTGCATGTACTTACATACTGTTTTCAAAACTGTTAAACTTATGGTCAAAACAATAACATAATGCAAAACTGAATAAGACAGCAAAATTCAACAGCAATATTTTATTGAAACATATTTTAAATCTAAAAATGCAGTTTAACCAGCCACAGTTGATTCTCATTTTAGATGAACATCTACACAGGTGTTACTCTATTCTTTCCTAGGTGTATTGCCCTAGATGACATAAGATGTGATGTGGATGAGAACCTGTGGCCAAATGGAGAAGACCGAGTAGATTAGCATTACTATTGTATGTGTATCAGTGGATGGTGTGTATACAAATTCTTGTATTTTGGGATTACTTAGTGCAAAAAAATAAAAATACATAAACAAATACTAACGAATTCTGCATGATGTCTGATTCATTCCAGTAACATATATTGAAATTATAAACAGAGATGTGTCCTTGTTTTACACAAGAAAACACTGTGTAATGCTACATGTTGTTAGTGTTTTTTAGGTCATTGTTTTGTGGGTGACAAAGTGTGTTTGTCGGCTGTCAACCTTTGCTAGTGTTCTGGAAGAATGAGTTTATTTGAGACCTGAATAAAGTGTTTTGGTAGTTGTAGTGCATTTTGAATGTGAAATGAACTGCTTTGCCAAGCTGAAGGTCAGCTAGGAGAATTGTGTGAAGAGTTTTGCAAAAGTGACCTAAGTATTGAGAAATGTGTCCTAGCGGCTGTAAAAAACTGTAAGATGCTCTTTTTAAACCCAGTCACAGTGCTGATCTGTAGCCAGTTAACCTAATCAGTTGCTGTTTCCTTACTTTGTAGTTTACTAAGTACTTTGCACTCTCAGTTTAAACATTTCATATGTTTTCTATTATTTGTTTTTAATTACATTTTATACAGCAGCCTAACTTTTCTTGAAACTGACAATGTAATTCAATTAGTTTAATTCTTATTTACAACTGTATGCTTGGTAGAGATGGCACGATACCACTTTTTTATGTCCGATACCGATACCGATATGATAAATTTGGATATCTGCCGATACCGATATGAATCCGATATAGTGTGTTTTTTAATCAATAAAACGTTTTTTTTTTTAATATCTTGCTGCATTTTGTATACGTTTATACTCAAGTTTAAATAAATAACAACACTAAAGCTATTCTGTTATACCTGTATGTAAAAAATACAACAAAATATTTCATAGTTCAGCAAAACTGATCAATCTAATAAACGTAAACCTGCTCCATCCTCCCTATTCTGGTATTTTAAACAGTACTTAGCAGAAATATTAAGCAACCTAACTAATAGGGTTGCAAACTCCCAGCAAAAAAAAAAAAAAATAGGGAACCACCCCCCACCCTCCAGCTCATGATGCTTAATCGATGTAATCAAATTTAATTTGATGCAGGGGGAAAAATGCACAGAAATAAATTATTTTTCAAGAATAATTAAATAGATTCAACATCTTTCTTCAACAGAATGGCAGACTGCACAGATGGTATCTTCCCAAAGGAAAAAGTAGTATAGCTTACTAGGGTATATTAGACTTAACAGTTACTATATACAGTAATGACTTCTATATATTTTACATCAGATTAAAACTTTGGGTGTAAGAGTCAGATAATTATTTATTAAAAGCTAGACATTTTAAATGAGAACAAGAAAGAAAAGTATGTCTTTGTGCCCCCTTTTCCCTGTTCATGCCCTATCGGCCCCCCTGGCTAAACTTTGCTAGATCCGCCCCTGCACAGTTACCAGCCGTCAGCTACGTAGAAAAAGATCCTGGTGTAGAAAGTAATATTAAATAAATTCTAACAACAGCTTATCAAGCTTAAACGTGCTGCTGTTGTTCAGCCGCTGGTTTCCTCTTTCTGGTGCAAAGTGGGCCAAAAACTAAGAAGAGAGACGGACTCGTGACAGAAAAGCCGATCAGCTGATCATTAAGCAGTTTCACAATTGAAGTAGCAGCAGGAGACTGAGGGAGAGAGAGAGAGAGAGGCAGTTGCTCCATATATCGGTTGTTAAGCTTAAGGTGGGAATGCTTTACAAACATTCAGAGATGAACTTACACACTTGCTTTACTTCTCTCTGGGGAAACTTCCTCAGAGATGAAATGCTGGTTTGCTAGCAGGCTACAAATACACACAGCCACTCTATCACGTGACGCATACTGCTGCGACGTGCTACGGTTATGAGCCGAGTTACGCCGTGTAGCAAGCTTTGTGAGGTGCTTTTTTGATATTTAATGGATCGGATTACATTTTTTATTTCTCGCCGATATCCGATCCAGTAATTTGGGTCAGTATCGGACCGATACCGATACGTAATATCGGATCGGTCCATCTCTAATGCTTGGTAGTGTTTTTTTTCTCCTATTGAACAACAATGACTTTTGTAAGTAAAATGTAATAATCATAAATTTCTAAAAGATTCATGTTATTTGAAACCATAATTTCAATTTGTTTATGTAGGACAAGAAAGGGAAAACCAGTGTTCAATATAATACTGTCTCTGTTCCCAGTATACTGCATCTTGTCATTGCAGTGAGTGGTTTCTAGTGCAGGTTTATTACAGCTATATTGCTTTTGATCAGTAAGGTCGTGAAACCTCATTGGTTTGGAGGTGTTCTTGTCATCGTCCTTATCTTTGCCTCGTGAAAAACACATTTACAAGCAGTGCCTGCAAAACACCAGCCTGAGCTCTCACATCACTCTCGCAGTGATCTTAGCAGTGCAACCTCTCTTTGAAGTGAAGCAGGAGTGCCAAATTTCATCCCTCTGTCCCATTTATCTGACTGACTGCTGACTGATTGAGGTCTCATTCTTAAGAAATGCTTCTGTAGCCCTTCCCACTCTTTTCTGTCCTTTGATATTTATCATTCTAACAGATCTGTGCTCTGAAGAGCAGCCATGGCAAGCAATCAGGAGAATTTCAGTTATTACAGCAAATGTAATGACACTCAAACCCATATTATTACGTTTGTTTAAAGAAGCAAAACATCCCATTTTGCTTAAATATCTTTGAGTTTATTTCTTATTACTCGAGTATTAACTGATAAAATTTTACAGCAAAATAAAGCGGCTCTTTATTTGGACTCGATTGGAAAGAGACCTTGGGATTACAAGAAAGAGAAACCCTGTTGGAGGCGGATCATAGCACAGTCAGACCTGACCCATTTTAAAATACCAACACACTGAACCCAAAACAGAAAGCAGCACAACGCACTGTCATCATCAGTTAATGAGCAGACACAGTGGGCAAGTGATGTAATGCTAGAGAGGCTTCTAGTAAGAGCCAATATGTAGGGTGCCAACAGCTAAAAAGGAGGAAATAGTAGCTTGTAATTTCTCCTGATATACTCTCCTGAAATATTTTTCCCTTCATTAGTTCCCTTACAACCTCTTCTAACCTCTCACCATAAACTGTATTTAAAAGATTGACATAGCTTCATAGTCTGAAATTGAAAAAAGCCAAAAGGAAGTCCACTCATTTAAATCAAGTCTTTCTTCGTGTCCAGCTTCACATCATACTCACTATAAGAAATTTCCTTTGTCTTTGCCACCTCCCTCTTCTGTACACCTAGCCTCCTAATAGTAGTTCACCATTACTATCCCATGTTTTCCTAGCTAACCTGTTTGTGTTCTTTCCTCTGTCAGGAGGATAAACCAAACACTGACAGTTCCCCTCAGCAGCTGTACTTTCCCAGTGATCTGGTAACTCTTCCCTATCAGCAGAACCTGTCTCACCTCCAACTCTGTGCAACATTCTTCCTTCTTCAGCTTCCACTCTTTAATCCCTGCCTTTGCCTACACCTACACCTCCAACCTACAGGTTAGCATTCAGCTCACCATTCTCTCCTTGACACCATTCTTTAAGCTGTGGAGGACTCAGCAGCAGCCCCCAACCGTTTTTGCGCCACGGACTGGTTTATTTCCGACAATATTTTCACAGACTGGCCTTGTCGCAGATAAATACAATAAATTAAAACCAGTACTGGCACCAAAAAAAAAGAAGATTTATTCATAACACATGGGAAAAGACCCGGGGAAACCAAGTTAACGATAAAAACCCTGAAAACCATAAATTTCACACCCGGCCCGGGGGTTGGGGACCGCTGCCTTAGTACACGCTGGATTCCTTAGTGGCAGCTGAGAATTGTTTACAGCCTACTTGTGTATTGTTGCCGTTCATGTCCATCCCTTTATGGCCACAATGCAGCAGTCTTCTATGGCTGCTTCCAACAGGATAATGTCCCAAACTCAGATCATCTCAAACTGTTTTCTTAAACATTACAGTGGGTTCAGTGTATTCAAACAACCTCCACAGTCACAATAGTACACTTTTGGGATGTGGTGGGACCATAGATTCACATCATTGGTGTGTAGTGGACAGATCTGCAGCATCTGTGTTACCAGAATCTCTGAATGTTTCCACCACCTTGTTGACAATTACAAAACTGTATTCCTTCGACTATCATGCTGGGTTAAGGTTAGCAGTTTGTGGCTGTAGCTCAGGAGGTAGAGCAGGTCATCTATGTTCAGTGTTGGGGTGCTTTACAATGCCACTATTCATTCACTCTCACATTCACACACTGGTGGAGGCAGCTACGGTTGTAGCCACAGCTGCCCTGGGGCAGACTGACAGAAGCGAGGCTGCCATATCGCGCCATCGGCCCCTCTGGCCAACACCAGTAGGCTGTAGGGTGAAGTGTCTTGCCCAAGGACACAACGACCAGGACAGAGAGCCCGGGGATCGAACCGGCGACCTTCCCAACCTCCTGCACGTGAGTCCGTGAGTCGCTTGGTATCGGGCCGTGAGAGTTGAGGCTCAGGTGTGAAATGTATGGTTTCCAGGGTTTTTATCGGTTTTCAGCGTTATTTTGTTATCGTTTTTATTGTTTACTCGGTTTTCCTGGGTCTTTTCACGTGTGTTATGAACAGTGTTGGGGAGTAACGGAATACATGTACCGCCGTTACGTATTTAAAATACAAAATATGAGTAACTGTATTCCGTTACAGTTACCGTTTAAAAAGGTGGTATTTAGAATACAGTTACTTTGTTGAAATAAATGGATTACACGGCGGTACTTCCCTGTTTCATATTGTGGCGGGTCAGGCCTGTTTGGGTTTTGTTTGACAGCTACGTTCTGTTGTTCCAGGCGGCAGCGTTACGGTTGCCATGGTTACAGGGTGACGCTCTCTCTCTCTGCGTGTTTCCTGGGTGAGAGAGGCCTTTTTGTTGTTGTTGTGCTAAGCTAATAGGCAGAATGCTACAAGTATAGCTCTAAAGAATGTAGCATCATAGGCAGTGTAGTCCGTGCTGCAGGGAGAATGGACTGCCATACCCGTTATGTGTCTGTGAGCGAGGGATGGAGAAAAAGGAAAAGTACGAGCTGTCATCGAGCAAAAACGGGAGCTGGAAGCATGTAAATATAATAATAACCACTGCAGCCAAGAAGAGAGCCTGACGAGCCCAGTTGTAAGTAAGCTATTAAGACTCGACTGTACACCGTGTTCGTGTTTTCCTCCAAAAACAATAAGTTCCGTTGGAGCAGCCTTTCAACGCCTCTCTCTGTCTCTCACAAGCAAAGTTGACCCAGACAACAAAGTAAAGCTATTTTTCGGCTACGAGCCGACTCAGAACCCACCGTATTAGCCAGAGGTCCCTTTACTACGGTTCGGAGCCGCGGACCTTCAGTAACAGTAATAAATCACAGCAATAGTACATTCACGTAGTTGTAAACAGCATGATAATATATTAAGTAATCCAAAGTATTCAGAATACGTTACTCTCATTGAGTAACGTAACGGAATACGTTACAGAATACATTTTGGGGCATGTAATCTGTAATCTGTAATGGAATACATTTTAAAAGTAACCTTCCCAACACTGCCTATGTTGTATGTTTTTTATCCTGTTTTCCATTTCTCTCCCCAACAAGTCACGGCAAATGGCCCCACCCCTCCTGAGCCTGGTTCTGTAGGAGGTTTCTTCCTGTTAAAAGGGAGTTTTTCCTTCCCACTGTCACCAAAGCACTTGCTCATAGGGGGTCATATGATTGTTGGGTTTTTCTCTGTATGTATTATTGTAGGACGACCTACCTTACAATATAAAGCGCCTTGAGGCGACTGTTGTTGTGATTTGGGGCTATATAAATAAAATTGAACTGAATTGAAAATCTACTTATCGGAGGATTGTTGGTTCAATCCCCTCCCCCTAGTCTGCATGCCAAATATCCTTGGGCAAACTATTAACCCCAAGTTGCTCTCTGATGCATCCATCAGAGTGTGAATGTTAGTTAGTAAGCACCTAAAATCATAGAAGAAAGTGCTGCTTGTGAACGGGTGACTGTTATGTTGTGGCAGGGATTTGTCCACCAGGGGGCAACAGTTGTTGGAGAGTTTTCAGGGTGTGTGGCGCATGCCCCGGTTCTCTTAATAAAGAAGTAACTGTGAGTCTCCGTGGTTCCTTAGTCATAGGATATTACAGTGAATGTGGCATGTTGTGTTAAGCGCTTTGAGTACTCCAGGAGAATAGAAGAGCGCTTTATAAGAATCAGTCTGTGTTGTGAATAAGGCACAGCGGGACCACAGGTTGTAATTATGAGCCATTTATTTACATTGACTGCAGCTCCAAAGATGCCAGCCGCACATCACACCACAACACAATCACCAACCCCTGAGTCCCCGTGTTTTAACAGGCGGGTGCCAACCACGCCTCACCACACACCCCCCATCGGGAGCCATCCGGCTGAACCTACTACCTCCAACCGGCTTTCAACCCGGCGACAGGGCCGTGCGTCTTCCAGAGGTCAGCCACACTTCCAGCGGCGGCGGCAATGCTGGTCCAGAGGCCGGCCACCTGGCAAGCCGGTGTTCTGACCCTGCAGGCACGTCGTTCCGGAGCAGTTTGCGCGCTGACCTCGGACCCAGATCGACCTCCATCTCCCCACACGGCTACCCCACGGCTCCTGACTGGAGCAGCCCTTCACGCAGCGGCCCCCCTTCCTCCAGCCAGCGAAGACCCTTGTCCGCCGCCTCCGGTTGGAGCGGCTCCTCCACCACTCCAAGCAGGAGCAGCCCTTCACCCGGCTGTTCCTCCTCCTCCGGCAGGCACGGACCCCCACAGGCCTCGTCCACCACCTCCAGCTGCTGAGGTACCCCACGCGGCTCCTCCACCGCTTCCCCACCATCAGGATACACCGGCGGGGGTGGCGGCGGCGGCGATGCTGACCAAGCTTACCTCTGCCGCCTGCTCCCACTGGGTGGCTGCCATCTCGGCCATCCTCTGGGCCAGCTCCTCCCTCTGTCTCGGTTGTAGGCCCCAGGGTTTCGGCACCACTGTGGTGTTAATAAGGCACCACAGGTTGTAATTATGAGCGGGCGTGATTGCGGATGCCGTGCAGGTGCATCCGCATGGCACCGCCAACCACCACACAGTCCATTTACCATATTGTCACCATTCCTACAACTATTCCTTTGAATAATCTTATGACTTATTTTGGAAGCTACAACTGTGTTCATTTTTAGCCGATACACTTTAAAACTAATAATATTAGAACTATAAAACTGATAAGCACCCAACATTTAAAAAGCCTGACTGTGGCCCCTAAGTTGAAGTCTACTGGTGCACTTTTACAGTGAAATGAAGTCAGTGGTTGGTAATTAAAATTCATGCATGTGAAGTGATAAAGGAAAAGAATATGAGGTGGACACTGATCCCACTGGCGCTTAGCAGCTGATGGAGACTGACACCTGCTCTGATGATTCTGGAGCAGATGGACCTTTTTTTTTTTTTTTTTTTTTTTTTTTGTGCCTGTCCCATTTGGTTCTTTAACCGTCAGAATTGTTGTCTGAAGACCAACAAGGATACCCAATGGATTTATTTTGCCAAATGGATCATCATGGCATTGCCGTATTGGTCCATTTGATCGACCTTTGTTTTTATTATTTATTTTATTTTATTTTCAGTTGTTACAGACGGGACAGACATGAGTGAGGGATAGGAAAGGGAGAAAGAAAGAGGAAGGAAAAGAAAAACAGAAGGGGAGAGGGACAGTGAGAAAGGGGGGGAAAAAAATATCTCCGGGATCACCTGTTGAGAGAAAAAGAATAGAAAACAAGCAAAAAAACCAAAACAAAGCAACATACTAAACACAACACCATCGCATTAATCTACCTAAGTGTAAACAGCAGTAAATACTAAATATTGAATGTTGTTGTGCAGCACGCAGGACAGACAGCGCACAATGTGCTTTGAAGTAGCAGCCAAGAAAGGTGTGATTTAAGTCTAGCCCTGTCCCCCAGGGCATGAAGCAGGCATGGAGGAGATCCAGGCCCCAGACATCCAGAGGCCCCAGAGTGCAAGAGCCCAAGGAGGACCACCGGAGGGGCATCCGTGCCACCTTCATGGGAAGGGCTGAGGAGCAGATGGACCTTAGCGAGTCAGACTGGAAGACCCCCTCATATCTCTTTGGAATTAAAAAGAAGGCATTTCTGAGCTCGTGCAGCTAGCCTTAAAGCTTGAAGAAGAATGTCAAAGTAAATGGAAACTAGACTCCAAAAGTCCAAATTTAAAGTTAGCTCATTCATCCTTTTGCGCACCTTGAGACAATATGTTGGTGTATTTGTTGTGAAATGTTGTGTAGCCTGCAAATATATAGGGTTTTTAAATATTATTATTATTATCTTAGATTTCTCTTGCTTTACTGTTTGAGGACATGGTATGTTTAGATGAAAGCTCGTATGTGACAGTATGAATATATGCCTCCTACTGTATTCATTTAATGAAACGTTAAGAGAAATACTCCCTGTCAAAGTTGACAGCCTGTTCAGCACAGTACTTATGTTCTGCTGACAACCCTCACAGCACCCTTGCAGCATAATGCAGTGCTGATGATCTCAGCCTGCTTGAGCGTGAGAGAAAGGAACTTTTACATTTCAGCGTTTCTCACGTCACCGGATAGAAACATCAGCAAACTGGAGGCACACGGGAGTTTTTAAACTAATCTTGATTGACCTCAAAGAAAAGCTGCATATTTGTCCTCCTTCCCAAGGAGGATAAATGTTTCTCTGCCAAAGTGCGGGTCATTAAAATGTAGCAGGGCAGCTACATTTGCAGATTTGAACTTGAGGAGTTACTGGGGGAATGGAGCTTTGCCAGATTCTTCCTGATAACAGATATTACCACTGAACCTCAAATTAACCTCCTTCAGCTTCACCTTTAGCTAATCGCAGAGTTATACACAAGCCCAGGAGTAAAAAGCACCCGGTTGTTCTGGTCTGAGGGGGCGATTTTTGTATTTCCCCTGGGAATGTTTTCAGACCGGTTGAACCTTTTCCTTTCAGTTACACAACAGCACAGAAGCGAGCAGGTGGGGGATGTAGCAGTTTATTTTTTATCTTTGTGATAACACTACATTTAACTGCTGTAATAATAACACATTGCAATATTGCTACAATGATACAAAAGGTTATCCCAAGTGATGTAATCAGCGCAGCAATAACTAATGATGTTTGTTGCACTGCTAAGCATAATTCATTAGAGCTAAAATAAAAATTGCCTCACGCTAATCCACCTCTGTCCCTGAGGATAATGAAAGAGCTGTGCTAAAAAGCAAACTAGCCAGTACTCACAACCTAATTAATCCACAGTGTACGAGCCCTTAATAATTCACAACATGAGAAATAGTCTTCACTGGAACTGTCTGCTTTCCCCCCTTCTCGTAAAAGTCTTATCTTTAATGTCTTGTGGGAAATGAGCATTGGTTCATTAATATTAAATACAAGGTTCTAACCACACATACAGGGTTAATCTCCCAGCTCAGTTTTGCCGAGGGGAAAATGTGCTGAGTGGACACCGACACCATTTCCCTGATTGCGGCACACAGCTGTCTGGTTCTGTCTTATGGCGAGAATAAAAAGGTAAGGACAGCATGTAATTCAGTCAAGGTACACTGGCCAATCTGAATGCCGTACTTTCCCTGTAGACAAGTGTCATCACACGTTTCCCTTCTGCCAAACCAACCTACTGACTTTTTTTTTAATTTGACAAACTTGGTACAAATAAAGTCACTTTAAATGATTAATGGGGTTGTAGTTGCTTCTACTGCAGTAGTACAGATCAGGGACACTGAGGTGAGTTAGAAAACGAAAGTTAAAAACACTGTTAGTAACTTTGTTTCCAACTGCAGCACAAACTTTGATGTTCTGCTGTTATGCAGATACATGTAATAGGATTTGGTTTGTTGAGACAAATGGCTTGTTGTGTTAATTTTCCAGTCAGGCATCAGTAAAAAGGCACAGGTACAAATGTCAAACAAAACAACAAAACTCCACACATTTCAGTTGTGCTTCACATATGGAGGTGGAGGTGGTCAACAAGTACAAGTACCTCGGGCTGTGGGTGGACAACAAACTGGACTGGTCATGCAACACAGAGCACCTGTACAAAAAAGCCCAAAGCCGACTGTACTTCCTCAGGAGGCTGAGGTCTTTTAACATCTGCAGGAAGCTCCTGAGGATGTTTTACCAGTCGGTGGTTGCTGGAGTACTGTTCTATGCTGTGGTGTGCTGGGGGAGCAGCACAGCAAAGAAGGACTCATCCAGGCTGGAGAAACTGATCAGGAAGGCTGGCTCTGTGGTCGGCATGAAGCTGGACACTCTGGTGTCAGTGGCAGAGAAAAGGACACTAAAGAAACTGCTGGACATTATGGACAATGCTGGGCATCCTCTGCACACGGCCACAAACAACCAGAGGAGTCTGTTCAGTGACAGGTTGCTTCTCCCAAAGACAAGAACCAACAGACTTAAAAACTCCTTTGTCCCACACGCCATCAGACTGTTTAACTCCTCTCTGGAGGGGAGAGGGAGGGGAAACAGGAGGACAAAGGAGGGGGGAACAACTAAGCTGTAGTGCCTCTTCACTTCACTGTGCAATTACCTTTTGTGCAATACTTTTTGTTAATAGTCAGCGGTGCAATAGACGTCCATACTTGAAATGTGCAATTCACTTGTATTTTTATTTTTATTCCTTTTTATTCTATTTATCCCCTTTGTATATTTTATCTATATATGTCTTTGTATTTATATATATATATATATATATACAATATTCTGTAACTCTGTAACTTCTGTTGGTGCTGTGCTTTTTTGGAAACCGAATTTCCCAGAGGAACCCACCCGAGGGATTAATAAAGTTTTATCTTATCTTATCTTATATATCACTATTTATTTAAGACTGTTTACATTACACCTGACTTTTGAGTCACATCCAGCTCTCGCCTTGTTATTGAAATTGTCTCTGGCTTGAGGAACGTTAGGAGCCAAAAGTAGCTTGTGGCTCAGGAAGGAAATAACGAACACGGAAAAACAGCAGCACAAACACATAAGGTGGACAAAGGGAATACAGACAGGATAAGAGTCGGAATAGTAAGACGATTATAACACAGTAGGTACTAACAATTTAACGCAACATCACAAAAATGTCTGTTATGGTTTCTCAGTCTATATAAATATGCACAATTTACCATTCACAAACTCACAAATAAGACACAAAACCTATTCTGTAATAAATTTAACCAAACTACTTAATATTTTTATAACTTTCTATCTATTTATACATAATTATCCAGCTGCCTGTGTACAGTTTTTCCTTTGTTGTTTTATCAGGGTTCTTGTAATTAATACAATGTTACAAAAAACAAACAAACCTGAAAACTGCTATGAGAACACAAAGTTCTGGAAGAATCGAGTTTATTCCTGTTGCTCTGGTTGTATTTAAGGTATTTAAATTAATTAAATGAATTTTTACATCCCCGTTAAAAGTGAGTTTTCCCTTCCCGCTGTCACCAAAGCACTTGCTCACAGGGGGTCACATGATTGTTGGTTTTTTCTTTGTATGTATTATTGTAGGGTCTACCTTACAACATAAAGCACCTTGAGGCCACTGTTGTTGTGATTTGGCGCTGTATTAATAAAATTTAATTGAATTGTCTGGTTTAAGCTCAGGCAGCACGGTGGCACGGTGGTTAGCACTGTTGCTGCACAGCAAGAAGGTCCTCAGTTCAAGTCCACCGCCATCAGGCCGTCTTTCTGTGTGGAGTTTGCATGTTCTCCCCGTGTTTGTGTGGGTTCTCCCCAGGTACTCCGGCTTCCTCGACAGTCCAAAGACATGCAGCTAGTGGGGGTAGGTTAACTGATTTATCTAAATTGCCCATAGATGTGAATGGTTGTTTGTGTCTTTATGTGTTAGCCCTGCGACAGACTGGCGACCTGTCTGGGGTGTACCCCACCTCCCGCCCTATAACAGCTGGGATAGGCTCCAATATCTTGCCCGAGGATATTTGGGGGGAGCGACAGCCACCCCGATGAACAATTCTGAAACTGAAACATCTGCAACTTTGCACTCTAGTTTCATCTTACTATACAGTGACACACAAGAACAGTTAAAAGACATGTGCATCTACTCATGTGGGGTTTTTTTAGGGGGGGGGTGTTTTACAATCTGAACTTCACGGTTGATCCTGAGTGTTTTTTCCTTGAGTAGTTTTTCATCTGTTTGTGATTCCAGAAATGAAAACTTCAAGAATTCAAGATTTTATAGTGTAACTGATGCAGGGAGCATCGACACTACATCTAATAAAATGGGAGTTGAAATAAAATTTGTGTTTATGTGTAGAATTTCATGCTGATGAATAGGACCACGTACACAGATGGGTTTAAGGCAAGTCAGCATGAAAGAAAAAATGTGTATTTACATTCACACAGTTTAAACTGCATAAAGATTTAAAGATGGACTTTTTTTGCATGTGACTATCTTTGTCCTCCTTATTCACCAGCTTCAAAAAAATGAATGCATTTCTATTTCCTCAAGTTTTTAATATTCTTGATTGGGGCTGTGCTTCACATCCAGCAGCATTAGTGAAAGCTTTCATGTGAACTCTGCTCAGTGAAATATGAGGATCTGAAGGGCACTTACCTTCATCTTGTCCTAGAGTGGACTGTTGCTTATGTGTGTACATTTGTGTTTGTGTCAACAGAATGCAAGCATACATTTATAATTTTGTACATGCTTTAATTATAGTGTGTATGACTGAGCTGCTGAAATAGTTCTGTCATGTGTTAAGCATTAATGCACGTGTGATGGAAAGCCTTCAAAGGATATTAACTTTTTTTTAACAAAAGCTTAAATACTCAAAGTTTTGGTGGATAAACCCAATGCACAATATCTGCCCAGCACAATAATAATGATAATAATAATGGATTGGATTTATATAGCGCTTTTCAAGGCACCCAAAGTGCTTTACAATGCCACTATTCATTCACTCTCACATTCACACACTGGTGGAGGCAGCTACGGTTGTAGCCACAGCTGCCCTGGGGCAGACTGACAGAAGCGAGGCTGCCATATCGCGCCATCGGCCCCTCTGGCCAACACCAGTAGGCTGTAGGGTGAAGTGTCTTGCCCAAGGACACAACGACCAGGACAGAGAGCCCGGGGATCGAACCGGCGACCTTCCCAACCTCCTGCACGTGAGTCCGTGAGTCGCTTGGTATCGGGCCGTGAGAGTTGAGGCTCAGGTGTGAAATGTATGGTTTCCAGGGTTTTTATCGGTTTTCAGCGTTATTTTGTTATCGTTTTTATTGTTTACTCGGTTTTCCTGGGTCTTTTCACGTGTGTTATGAACAGTGTTGGGGAGTAACGGAATACATGTACCGCCGTTACGTATTTAAAATACAAAATATGAGTAACTGTATTCCGTTACAGTTACCGTTTAAAAAGGTGGTATTTAGAATACAGTTACTTTGTTGAAATAAATGGATTACACGGCGGTACTTCCCTGTTTCATATTGTGGTGGGTCAGGACTGTTTGGGTTTGTTTGACAGCTACGTTCTGTTGTTCCAGGTGGCAGCGTTACGGTTGCCATGGTTACAGGGTGACGCTCTCTCTCTCTGCGTGTTTCCTGGGTGAGAGAGCGCCTGTTGTTGTTGTTGTGCTAAGCTAACAGGCAGAATGCTACAGGTATAGCTCTAAAGAATGTAGCATCATAGGCAGTGTAGTCCGTGCTGCAGGGAGAATGGACTGCCATACACGTTATGTGTCTGTGAGCGAGGGAGGGAGAAAAAGGAAAAGTACGAGCTGTCATCAAGCAAAAACGGGAGCTGGAAGCATGTAAATATAATAATAACCACTGCAGCCAAGAAGAGAGCCTGACGAGCCCAGCTGTAAGTAAGCTATTAAGACTCGACTGTACACCGTGTTCGTGTTTTCCTCCAAAAACAATAAGTTCCGTTGGAGCAGCCTTTCAACACCTCTCTCTGTCTCTCGCTAGCAAACTTGACCCTGACAACAAAGTAAAGCTAGTTTTCAGCTACGAGCCGACACAGAACCCACCGTATTAGCCAGAGGTCCCTTTACTACGGTTCGGAGCCGCGGACCTTCAGTAACAGTAATAAATCACAGCAATAGTACATTCATGTAGTTGTAAACAGCATGATAATATATTAAGTAATCCAAAGTATTCAGAATACGTTACTCTCATTGAGTAACGTAACGGAATACGTTACAGAATACATTTTGGGACATGTATTCTGTAATCTGTAATGGAATACACTTTAAAAGTAACCTTCCCAACACTGGTTATGAATAAATCTTCTTTTTTTCGGTACCGGTAATAGTTTTATTTTGTTGTATTTATCCGCGACACCTTAAAGGCCGGTCCGTGAAAATAATGTCGGGCATAAACCGATCCATGGCGGAAAAAAGGTTGGAGACCGCTGTAGTAGAGCATTTAACAGCTAAACATTTTTGGGGAGAATAAACCTGCATTTGTGAAAGAACCAGATAAATGCTAATGTTGTCTGACAGATGTTTATATGTACACCAGCTGTTTGCATCAACCATGAAAACACTCCCAGATAGAAAAACTAACTGAAATTTTATTTCTAAAGACCCAAAGAACATTGTTAAAAACCGAAAACACAGTTAGAATTAAAAAGTCAGCCTCTCTGTACGTTTTCTGTTCTGCTGCATATCCTTTTTTTAAAAGTGTCCTTAAACAAACATTATTCCCTTTTTTCCATCAGCCCTCAGAAGTTGAAAGCTAAGGGGCACAGAGTCCATGAATTCCAACTAAGACAAAACAAAAGCAGTAAGATGATTAAAATGTCTGCTTATACTAAGCTCTGTGTTCGCAAAGAAAAACTAAAAGATACCTTAAATCATCGGGCTAAATTTAAAAAGGAAGCAGCGTACATTCATATTTCATGGCCTGAAAGGCTTTTACACCATGACTTGCATTTTAAGATTTCAAGCCTTCATAAAAAATTGAAATTACAAATTTTAAAACTATTATTATATTAAAAGCTTCATTATCACAGGAGCTATTTAATTAGTGTGTGTTTATGCATCTTTTTTTTAAACTTACAACAAAAAAAAACTGTCTAGGATGGATCTGGCTGTGCGTTCATCTTCCTGGAGGATCTGTATAATCAGTGTAAGAGTCTGGCTCATCCACAGATCAGTTTGGAGGGCGGCCATCCCTGCAGAATGACAATGAGGTGGTGACAAGGAGCCACAGCTGGATGTGACAGAGAGAGATGAATGAGGCCAGAGAGGGAGAGATCAAACCCCTTCAGCACACCTGCTCGCACCTGTTCAGCACTTTCACTGATCCTCCTCCAGAAGGACAGAGCACAAAGACACGGACAGGAGGAGAAGTAAAGGTAACATACGGGGATTGTTTTGTTATACTGACACACTGATGAAACAAAGGGGAAGAAATTAGAAAGAGCCACAGTTTCCTTGAAGCACTATGACCAGTTGCATGTTATGTATTTTATAACTGGCTGTCCAATGTGTCATGCATGACACAGAAGTCCATATTCTCCTAGTAGCTGCCATAGTGGTCAGTCACCTCAAGACACTTTATATTGCAAGGTAGACCCTACAATAATATAAAGAGAGAAAAACCTAACAATCATATGACCCCCTATGAGCAAGCACTGTGGCGACAGTGGGAAGGAAAAACTCCCTTTTAACAGGAAGAAACCTCCAGCAGAACCAGGCTCAGGGAGGGGCGGGGCCATCTGCTGCGACCGGTTGGGGTGAGAGAAGTAAGACAGGATAAAGACATGCTGTGGAAGAGAGACAGAGATTAATAAAAAGTATAATTCAGTTCAGAGAGGTCTGTTAACACATCGACTGTTAACACGGGAATGTCACTGAAAACTGAAATTCAGCAGTGTTAGTGACAGACAACACAAAGAAGGTGGGCACAAGTTGAAATTTGTCAGTTTTGAGTGGGGATGGGTACCGGTATCGTTCTGACATAAACGGTAGTAACCAGACCGAAAAGCAGCGCACATTTCGGTGCTTTATTTCCTGAGATGTGATACACTTTAAATTCTAGCCAATCATTTTACGTTTCCGAGGATAGTAGGCGGGTCCAGGTACGTACGTTCTTTTAGAGCAGAGCTACAGATTAAAAATGCCCAAGGCGAAGCGGTCAAAAGTCTGGCTGTACTTCACAGCAGCCTGCAACAAGTGCTTTAAGCTGATACTGTGATACTGTCAAAGGAGGTAACACCTCGAATCTGATTAAACACCTGGCGACGCATAATGTTTTTTTTAAAGCCGAGAAATGCGCCGTATTTGATAGCTTGCTGCAAGACCTCACACCATGCACATCTACTGTGGGTGTGGTGCCTGTTATCGGACCCGGAGTTAGCAACATCTCCCAAAAACCCGAAGAGGAGAGTCCTGGCCCCTAGCCCTGCCAGTGTAGCAGAAATGATGAGGATGATGATGCAGCAGCAGCCGTTCTTCTCTGCGTGAGTAGCTTAATGTTGTTCTTGTATAATTGACCTTGAGTAGGCTAACCACGTTATTACATTAATGCATGTAAGGTGAACTAGCAAACACCATCATAGCTACATGCGGCTGTCTTCTTGTTTGATGGCAGATACTCCCTTCACCCTGGCCAAAAAGGCTAAAATGACCAAAGAAAAAGTGGAAAACAGTTAAACATGAGAGGTTTTTGGACAAAGTTTGTGTTTTTTCCATTGTTTAAGCACTGCTTCCAGCCAAGAGTGATGCCATATATGCCCTATAGCTGCAGAAAAAGCTAACATTGTTATCTTTTTACAACAAAACAGCTGAACATGAGAGGTTTATGGACCAATTTTGTGTTTTCCATTCTTTAAGCACCGGTTTGAGCACCGTTTAAGCACCGGCACCGTTTCAAAAGTACCGGTTTGGCACCAGTATCGGATAAAACCTAAACGATACCCATCCCTAGTTTTGAGGCAAGTGAGCAAAGTGGATGCCAGTTGGGGTTAAAAACAATAATCAAGGGATTTATTTAATATTGTTTATATTACACCTAATGTGATTTTTAAAATCCCTAATTAAAATTCGGTTTACAAATAAATAATTACGTCTCTCCCATTTGTAAGGTTCGGAACCAACTAGCAACTACTTTTCAGCTCATTTTGCTGTCACAGTTCTCTCTTAGAAGATTTCTTAGATCTTTTAGAAGCAAATCAGACTCTCCATACATCATCATCAGCCATGCAGATGATTGGCAAATAATATTCTCCAGCCACTTCAAGTTATCAGAACTACATTGAGACAGTAGGAGACAGTCTGGGAGAAAAACAAAATGTAGTTAGCTACTCTGAATCACTGCCAAGAGGAGCAATACATGCACCCTGAACGTCTGCCAACTGCAAGTTTTCACTCCTAAATATCTTTATCCTTGAAAACACACATGACCCATAATCAAATGACTGCTTTGAAAGTAGAAACTTTTGGTTAAGGCTCCAAAAATGTTGCTAATCTATAACAGTTATGATTTATGGTCAAAACCCTGCACTGACTCAACACTGTCAGAAACCTACGCTCATCACACCTTTTCTACAAACCACAATTTCTTCAAATTTCTGAGAATTAAAATGTGACAATCGTACCAATCTCGCACAGTGACTGGTCTAACATAAAGAAGCACGACAATACACTACAGTATATATATATACAGACTGATTAGCAATGGCAGTAGACATTCCAGAATTACCACAAAAATGCATGTTCTTGTGTGTTCTTGAACTAAAACAAATATGACCCTGATGACAGTCAAAGACAGAAACCCAAGGTCGTGTAAAAAAAGTTGCTCTGCATAATACCAGTGTTGCTGGAGCTCTGACTTCTTTAGACCCTTGTTCTTCTCCATGAAGTTCAGTTCAGCTTAATTCAGTTTTATTTATATGGTGCCAAAGCAGCAGTTGCCTCAAGGCGCAAGTAAGTAGGTGATGTTGTTCCAGAAATCTCCTATGACTTTGTTCTCCCCATAATTCATTCTGTACATAAGACTATGTACAAGCCTGACTATATAAGGTCTTATTCTTACACACAGAAAAAGGTGTATATCCTTGATGTCTCCTCAGAGATCCTTAGTCATCGCATTCTTACAGTTTTGTTGTTAGATGAACTTGTTTAGGTCATTTTTGTAAGTTTCCTCTGCAACCTTACCTAAAATTCTTAACTTGCAATTATTGATATATATATGGTCGTGTGAAAAAAACATTTTCATAGCATGTCCATGGTTTGTCATCGTGCCAACCACAATGGCAAAGCTTTGGTGTGGCCTCTTGCAAGTCTCTAGTTCTATTCCTGTCAGTGTTTTGAGTTTCATTGTATTTAGTTTTTCATTGGTCACGTTTTGGTTCATTTAGTCATCGTTAGCTCCTAGGTTGCTCAGCTATAGTTCCTTGCTATTAGATCCTTTTGTGTCTTCAGCCCAAGTGGTTTAGACTTCTTTGTTGGTTCGTGTGTCTAACCTGTCATGTTTCATGTCTGCGTGGTTTACGTTATCAAGTTTGTGTCATGTCGGCATGTTGTCATGTTTTTATGCGTTGGTATTATTAGTTGAGTTTCATTCTAGTTTCGTTTCTCCTATAACTTCTAATTTATAAGTCTCTCTTTGTGCTGTATGTTTCATCTCCTGTTCCCTTTTCTCTCTGTATGTTCTTCAGTGTCCGTGCTTCTCGTCAGTCCACCGTGTTAACTCCACATCTTAGGCTACGTTCACACTGCAGGTCTTAATGCTCAATTCTGATTTTTTGATCAAATCGGATTTTTTTTTGTCTGGTTGTTCACGCTACAAATAAAATGTGACAGCAAATGCGCTCTAGTGCGCAAAAGAAGATGTCACAGCTGGCTGACAGCTGGGTTTGTCGCCCAAAACACGGTCAAGCTCATCATAAAACGGGCAGGTGACTCGACCACGTCCACTTCGTTTGTTTATATCTTTAGCTTCTTTAAATTTGGCTCTGAGGCTCTTCACTTTCCTCTGACACTGTAGCCACGTTCGTGCCCTCGTTCAACCATTTCTTTGGCAATACACTCGAACACAGCCCGGTTACGATACGACCCTTCAAATTTAGCTTGAATAGAATTGTCTCCCCACATGCTAATCAAGTCCAAAACCTCAGTTTCTGTTCATTGACTCGCTCCGTCTCCAGTTTCCGATGCTGATAATTGGCGTCTGTCTTGTGTCAGTGACGTAAAAGACGGATTTAATGCAACATGACCGTTCAAACAGCAGTCGCTTTCTAAAACATCAGATATGTATCGGATTCAGTACCACATACGAAAGTGACCCAGGTCGGATTTGAAAATATCGGATTTGTGCTGTCCAAACTGTCCTACCATGATCGGATGTGCGTCGCATAGGTTCAAAAAATGCGGATTCGATGCACTTTCGCCTGCAGTGTGAACATAGCCTAAGTCTGTCATGTGTTTCATGTTGTCAAGCCTGCGATGTCATGTCTACGTTTTTCAGTGTTTCCTGTTTTATTTTAAAAGTCTTGTTTCTATGTTCATTGTGCTTAGGATTACTAATCACTTTGGTATCATGTTGTCATTAGTGTCAGCTGTTTCCTCACGTGTTTCCATTTCCCCTGATCGTGTTTTCTTTCAGTCTTCTCTGTCCCTCCATGTCACATCAGGTTGATGAATTTTCATAATTCTGTTCATGCTCATGTTTTCACTTCATAGTTCCCTGCACATACCTGTTCAGGATTATCCCAAAACGTTGATTCTGTTCATCTGGACGTACTGTTTTCAGTGGGAGGAACGTTTCGTCACTCATCCAAGTGACTTCTTCAGTCTCAGCTGACTGCAGGTGTCCCCAACCTTATTAATAGTGCATTTGCACAATGACTGAAACTAGCACCACTGAATGAACAGTTGGCTGTGAGGTCAGTTCCTTAATCATTTATATGCACATTCTCATGACCATTGATCAACAACTACAACAACTACTGATCAAAGACCATTTATCACAGTTACTTTTTCCAGTCCAGGTTCTAGTTTACTCTCTCATGTTCACTTTGCTTTGTTTTTGCGTTCTTGTTATCAGCCCTGATAAAGGCTCGCCCTTGGTTTAAAGCTCCAGTCTCCTCACATGTTCTGCATTTGGGTCCATTCCATTAATACACTGTGGTACCCCACTGTGACAATTCCATACCCACCAAGCCGGACTGGAGCACACTTGGTCTAAATGTTTCCATTCATTCATTGCACTGTTTCTGCACACAAACAGGCAAACTAGTATTGATTGATTGATTGATTGAATCTTTATTTTGAACATGTTAAAAAAGTACAACAACATAGAATTAAAAGACAAATAAACAAAGCAAAACAAAAAGAAAACGAGCAACCACAACTACAAATAACTTTCATGTTCAAAAAGGAGCAGGAAGAAGCATGAGCTTATTTAATCCCACCCCTTTTCCACTATCTAGTAATCAATAGACTACAGAAATACCTCCTTGCAATTACATTATATGTCATGTGTATTTTTTTTATTATTATTTTTATTTTATTTTTTTATATATATATATACATATATGTTTCTATCTATCCATACATACGTATATACACATACGCACATATACACATTTTCAATAACCCCATTAACACCTCAAAGGATACAAAACCTACAGATATATATATACCCATACCAACATACCCGTGCACCCGTACACACATGAAAATATTAGACAAGAACACCCGATCAAATCTCTACCTCTTCCCTGTACCCTGTAAAAACCATCTCCTTAAACCGCTTTTTAAACTGTGTCATGCTCGGACATTGCTTTATATCTTTACTTAGTCTGTTCCACAGTTTCACTCCACACACAGAGATGCAAAAACTTTTTAATGTTGTACGGATACGAGGATGTTTTAAATTTAATTCCCCCCTCAAATTGTATCCCCGTTCCCTTTTAGAAAACATTTTTAGAATATTGCATGTGTTCCAGCCTTAAGCTGTGTGAAGGTGCAAAATTATTTTTGAAAACTGAAAATAAATCAAAGTCTGTCAAAGACTTCCAGAAACAGCTGCTTAGAAATGGTGATTATTAAAAAGCCGAAATTGAATCTAATGTGTTTTGTTTTCTTAAAATGAAAACACTCTGATTCAGATCCCTCAAAGAATTCAATGTGAGCTTTTCACAAAAACACAACACAAGTATATTTAAATATTAGAAGAAATGACCATGCTCTGTCTGCTTCACCTGGATACATTGATTTCCTTCCATCTCCCCACAGTGCACAGTGTACAGTAAAATGAAAGCCATTTTCTTTATCATTCTCTATAATTCTCTGCTGAATTGAATTGATTGTCTTCACACCATAACAGCTCATAGGAAGCTATTACTAAGGAAGTAATAACAAATGGCTCTAGATAGCAGAAGCAACCCTCTTGACCTACGTCTAACCCACATGAACACTTGTGTTGTTTTGATGCTTTTTGATTGATGAAATATACAAAAGAAACATTAAAACACAAAACAGTGAAGTGATGAAGTACCGGTGTTACTGGGGGGGGGGGGGAATAAAAAAGCCTGCATCAAAGCACATAAACATATTGATTAGACCAGCTGAACTACAGTAAAATGAATATGGCACAGATACTTCTTGCCGTGACAGCTGTGTCGTCCTCTCAGTTTTTAATCATTCCCTTTTCCCTACTCATCTGGTTCTTTTTTTCCATCCCGAAGCCCATTCTCTATTCTGATCAATTTTGCCAGTATCACGCAGGAAACCGCATGTCTAATTAAGGCTCTGTGCCCATGGAATCTTCTTTTCAGTAAGTGCCCCAGTGCTCCTGAGCTTAAGCGCTATATCTAGGTCAGAACAGCACTGAACCCTGGGGTACAGTGCACTGTATAGTTTCAGGGAGTGTGAGCATCTTTCAGATCATACTGTGATCCGCCGTATCTTTCCGCCTCTTTATCTCCGCTTCTTCACACCACGGTCGAAAGACGTACGCTGTAATGTGCTCTGGTGTTGAATACCACACAGGGCAATTATCTACAAAGCAGCAGCAGCGTGTGAGCGACGTGTTAAGCGAAACAATGTGGCTCACTCAGCGCCTTGGAAACAAGCTACAGGCTCCCAGTAATGTGTGTTTGCTTATATGTTAAGACCTGTAATGAACTCAGTTAAAAACCGTTAAACTAACTACACCATCGCACTTTTTTATTTAAGCATTATGAGTTTCTTGTAGTCTCCCTCCTCCACCAGCTACCTCCACCCTTGGGACCAGGTGTGAAGAGTGGTAAATTGAAAGGTCCCAGGCAATCAAGCAGGAGCCCCAGTCAGCTCAGTCAGCTCAGTCAGCTGGGGAATTCACTGTGGGCCAGGATGAAGAAGCAGCCAGCCTTACTAATATAACTCAGCCTGCCAAGCCTGTACTGTAACAAAATGGGATTGGCTATGCCTTCCACGGCAACCGCCGAGCTGCTGCCCACCCTGTGTTGCAGAGGTGTCCGTCAAAAGCAGTTTGACAGGCCATTTGTCTCTGCCAAGTTCTTTGCATGAATTTGAGACAAAGCCAAGTTCTTAACTTTATAGCATCAAGTCTGTGAAGGTTCTCAGTCATCCAGGTCATCGTAGTCAAAGGAGCTTGCAAAGAAAAGCGTCTGGACTTCTTTAAGTTGCTTGAAGACGTTTCACCTCTCATCCGAGAAGCTTCTTCAGTTCTAAGGTCAAATGGTGGAGAGTCCCAGATATAAACCTAGTGGGAGTATCCCCCCACAGAGGGACAAAAGGACCCCCTGATGATCCTCTAATCGCCTGAGCCAAGGTGTGAAACTGGGTGTGGGTCCCAATCAGCCAGAGTTTCGGGTGAGTTTATTGTGAAACCTGGCCCCACCTTATCACGCGAATTCCTGAGGTCAGATGGCCCAGGATGTGAGTGGGCGTTAAGGCGTCTGGGAGGGATCTCAAAACTGGATTATAGATGGCAGAGAGTTGGTGTCGTAAACCACCGCCTCTGTTCAAAGATGGTCGCTCACAGTGGACATAGATGCTTCTTTCAAACCATCTGTCCTCTCTGTCCAAAATGTGAACATTGGCATCCTCGAAAGAGTGACCTTTGACCTTAAGATGCAGATGGACAGCTGAGTCTTGTCCTGTGGAGGTGGCTCTTCTATGTTGTGCCATGCGCTTCTGAAGTGGCTGTTTGGTCTCTCCGATGTAGAGGTCTGGGCATTCCTCGCTGCACTGTACAGCAAACACCACATTGTTAAGTCTGTGTTTTGGCGTTTTGTCTTTCGGGTGAACCAGTTTTTGTCTGAGCGTGTTGCTAGGTCTGAAATGCACCGGGATGTCATGCTTGGAGAAAACCCTGCTGAGTTTTTCTGATACATCGGCTACATAGGGGATGACAATGTTGTTGTCTGTAGCATCAACCAGGTCACCAGCAAACCAGCTTGGGTTTTGGGTTTGGCCACATGCTAAGTAGGCAAACCTTCAGAATATTTCAGTCATACTTCTAGTCACCTAGATTTTGACATTAATGCTTTAGTTTTGAATTGAAAAAGGGGATGTTAAGTGAACCAAAACCTTGACTCTAGATGGATCAAAAGTGACATGTTGGATGTAAAGAGCATACCACCGTGTCAGTCTTACCCATCATTTCAATGATAGATTAGTGTCGGGGAGCTTACTGGAGAAAACTTTGGAGAAAAAATTCACATTTTTCTTTGCTCTCTCTTTGACTTCTTTCAGTCCCATACGAGTGCTAATGCAGAGGGTTTTTTTAGTGGTGACAGATATGATTGAGGAGAATACTGGTTGGGAGGTTAGGGGGTGTTTGTGCATCTGTGTTTATAACTCATCCAGCTTTCCACTGCAGTTGAAAGAGAGTGTTTTTATTGACATGTGACCCGACGCAGGCAGTTCTAGCTAATAGCTGCCAGGCTTTAACTCCACCAAATAAATAAATACGGTAAATAAGATTAGATTAAATAAATCTAATAGTCTTAAATGCTAAACTTTGGTTCATTCATCAGTCTGAGGCTGCTGAAGTGCAAACTTCCACGAACGCAATAAAGAGACGAATGGAGAGAGACAATAAATCCTGATAGGCTTCCATACAGTGGAAAAATAATAGACGCTCTAGTCAATAAGATGTATTTACAAAACATTAATGAAGAGCATTTTAGAGCCACATATATGCTGCTTCAAGACTCTGAGAAATCCACTGCATGGCAGGCTGACTTTACCCAGGTATGTTTGCTAAACTGTGATTGGACAAACACTGTTTAGGCAAGGTCAATTCCCAGTTTAATTTATTACGACGCTGTAGGTAAACAGCTAAAGGATTGACACGAGACCCTACAGGATCAGTGCACTCGCTGTATCGAAACGCCTTTCTCGACTCACTGAGCTTTCACCTCATAGTCAGCAGAGCCTGATTGCTTTCTTGCTGTTGTGTAGACCAGATAATCTCAGCCAGCCCTCGCCACTCCCACCAGACTGATGGAAAAATCTGTTCATCGGGTTCTCTAAATGTTTTCATTATTCATCAGGCTGATCCTTTTTCTTTTTGTTGCATGAAAATGAACTTCACCTCATCTATATTTATGTTGTAGTCTAAAGCAGCTACAAAACAGCACCTTTTATGTACAACTGTTTATTACTGAGTAAAAATTGCGAATGACATCAAAAACTTGATGTCATTCGCTTTTGAAATTTTGCTTTTTATTTCGTTTTACTATTATTGTCATTGTGAAAACTTGATCTACAGCAAAGAGTTTTCCTTGTTTTATTGAGAAAAATAGATAATCCTACAACGGTGGCTGTTGTAGGATAAACAATTCTGGCCATTGTTTATTGTAGTGAGTTTAGGCTGTGAGGCGGCTGTTTAGCTCAGCTGTCAATATGTGTCCATGTGTAGTTTAGATGGAGGAGGATGTAAAACTTCCAGAACAAGTCAATGAGTCCGTGAAGCTCACCTGTGTCTAATGACAGCAAACTTGGGGTGATTGTTGAGGACATCCTGAATGTTTCTGTGAGTAAGTGAGTAAGTTTCTGTTTTTGCTGCTGTTACCCAACAGACAAACTAAACTCGGATACTTGAATAAACTCTCAAACTATCTGAGACCAAACTGTTATCAGAGGGAAGGTGTAACTTTAAGACCCTTAAGTCTAACATTAGCTGGCCTGTTGTCAATGTTAGCTTATAACCAGCTTTTGTTATGGCGTGGCCTGCTTGTTGTCAAGTGTCCACAGCTGGGAGAGTTTTATCTGTAATCTGCATGAAGCATTAAGCGGCAATGTTTGTCTTGGCCACTGTATCTGGCACCCAGTCCAGTGTATTTTTAATTAATTAATTCTAAGTCTGTGAGAATGCATCAACTTGATGGAGAATGTACTTATACACTAATAAATGCATATATGTGAGTACAATGGGTTTTTTTATTATTATTATTAAATAACCTCAAAAATTACTTATTGTGTCTTTAAATATGGCTTGAGGTTCCATAGTTTTGTCTGTGGATCTGTATGTTGTCAATGACAGTGGAAAGTCACTGTGAGTTCACTGTGAATGCACAAGGGACTGAAGCATCAGTGTAACTTAAAAAATGTATTACTTTGGCAAAGTCCAAAATGTTTAAACGTCTCATAAACTCCCCGTGCAAAAGTAAGCCCCATGTTGCACTGGGTGTGGCAATAGGGTCTTACAAGGACGGCGGTCTTAATGACAAATCTACATTTTCACATTTAACGAGTGTGTTGGGATAAATTACAAATTTTTCAAACCTGAGCAATATCAAATCATGACTGTGCATTATAATCATTTCACCACCATTTTTAATAGACTTCATTTACATGGTTAGTCTCGCTGTCTAACATGTTTGGGGTTTATACAAAATATGAAATCATGTATATTAGATGAATGCCCTGAAAAATTACCATCCGTCCATTTTTTTCCACCTATCCTCGACCATCGTTGATGCAGCAGGCTAAACAAGGACGCCCAGACTTCCCTCTCCCCAGCCACCTCCTCCAGCTTATCCAGGGGGACACTGAGGCGAGTAGCGCCAGGCGGCGGTCAAGGGTGAAGGCCTCTGCAGTTCAATCCCCAGCCACCGAGGCTGAAAGATGATTCTAAGAAAAAGTCTCATATTTTATAATGAATTAAAAATACACACAAAAATGTGCATATCATATATTTGCAGGAATGTCTTAAAGACATAAAGACTTGGATGGCCACTAACTTTCTGCTTCTTAATTCAGATAAAACTGAGGTCATTGTACTCGGCGCTGAAAAGCTTAGAAATATGGTATCTAAGCAGATTCTTACTCTGGATGGCATTACCTTGGCCTCCAGTAACACTGTGAGGCCCCTTGGAGTCATTTTTGACCAGGACATGTCCTTCAACGCACATATTAAACAAATATGTAAGACTGCGTTCTTCCATTTGCGCAACATTTCTAAAATTAGAAATATCCTGTCTCAGAGTGACGCTGAAAAACTAGTTCATGCATTTATTACTTCCAGGCTGGACGACTGCAATTCATTATTATCAGGATGTCCAAAAAACTCACTGAAAAGCCTTCAGTTAATCCAAAATGCTGCAGCAAGAGTACTGACAGGGACTAGAAAGAGAGAGCATATTTCTCCTGTTTTGGCTTCCCTTCATTGGCTTCCTGTTAAATCCAGAATTGAATTCAAAATCCTGCTCCTCACATACAAGGTCTTAAATAATCAGGCCCCATCTTATCTTAATGACCTTGTAGTACCATATCACCCTATTAGAGCACTTCGCTCTCGCTCTGCAGGCCTACTTGTTGTTCCTAGAGTATTTAAAAGTAGAATGGGAGGCAGAGCCTTCAGTTTTCAGGCCCCTCTTCTGTGGAACCAGCTTCCAGTTTGGATTCGGGAGACAGACACTATCTCTACTTTTAAGATTAGGCTTAAAACTTTCCTTTTTGCTAAAGCATATAGTTAGGGCTGGACCAGGTGACCCTGGATCCTCCCTTAGTTATGCTGCAATAGACGTAGGCTGCTGGGGGATTCCCATGATGCATTGAGTTTTTCCTTTCCAGTCACCTTTCTCACTCACTATGTGTTAACAGACCTCTCTGTATTGAATCATATCTGTTATTAACCTCTGTCTCTCTTCCACAGCATGTCTTTATCCTGTCTTCCTTCTCTCACCCCAACCGGTCGCAGCAGATGGCCCCGCCCCTCCCTGAGTCTGGTTCTGCTGGAGGTTTCTTCCTGTTAAAAGGGAGTTTTTCCTTCCCACTGTCGCCAAAGTGCTTGCTCATAGGGGGTCATATGATTGTTGGGTTTTTCTCTGTATCTATGAAGCGCCTCGAGGCGACTTTTGTTGTGATTTGGCGCTATATAAATAAAATTGAATTGAATTGAATTGAATGTGTGTCCACTCTGTTACTGTAGAAAACAGTAACAGAGTGGACATGCAGTAATAGTAGTAACAGTAACAGTTTATACTGTAAATAATGGCAGCAGGGTGGATATGTTATGCTTTAACATACTCATGATTTCCCTGCAAAGAAAAACATATAAAGAAAAAAAATAGTATTTATAGTGTTGAATATTATGAATAAGTCTATCCAACAGTAACAGTAACAAAAGGCCATTTTTAATAACTTATATTAGCAACTGAACTTTAACTAAGATGACTGGCGACATGGTAGTTGCAAAAAAAAAATGTAAATAATTGTAGATACATATAATTGTTTCTATGAGTGTGTGTCTGTCAAAAATAATAAAACCAAGTCTTTCAGCTACCTTAACGTCTCCTGTGACTTTTACACAAATCAACTTTCTCTCTTTCCTGCAGTCAGCAGTCCGAGGTGGAGGGCGAGGTGAGGCTCCAACCTCTGTCATTACCCACAGTGATACCAGCACCCTTCCCACATCTGTGCAGACGGTGTCATCTGACACGGACCCTCGGTTCATTACGTAACTATTGTCATTCAGAGCTGCGCGTCCTTGACTGACACACTAACGCCTAATCCCTCTAACTTGATCTGTTTCTCTCTTTTCACTCAAACAGTCCTATCAGAGACCTGTCCTGCAGGGATGGATCTCAGGCCATTTCTGCACTGCGACATGCCTGATATGAAGCAGCGCTTCATTAACCCAGGAGATTTCCAACCTGATAGGAACTCCCAGCCTGTCTGACAGATGAGGCGCAGGCCAAAGCTGGACACAGTGTCAGCTTTGTTGTGTACTATGAAAATTAAGATGGACTGATGTGGGTTTTTCAGGTCAGATAAGAGTCTTCACATTTCATCATTTTGCAGCTATCAGCTGAGTCTCCCCAGGCGATTTCATTCTTGTTAGCAGCGAAAATATCTTCACAAACCAGATGACTTTGTAAGATGATCACACTGGGAGAAACATTTCACTCAGCATTATTCAATTCTCAAAGTGAACACAACAACATTTCTTTCTGGATTATCTAGTTAACCATGTTTCATAGATACACAAGAGCAACACTTCATCTGTTGTATTTTCAGACAAGATACATTTGTCTGCGTCTCAAAACCGCATCATTATAAATGGCATGTTTGGGCTCTAATGCACACTTCAGGATGTTCCAGTTTAGGGGGAACAGACAATGAAGAAAGAAAATCGAATTTCTTGATTACGCAGTGTACCCTTTCTTGTTCCCTGGCTTCTTATTCGTGACACCAAACTCCCCCTCCATTGTTGTTTGAGCAGACTAAACATGTGAGATAAGACAAAATAATTTGCACTTGAAACAAAGCCTGGCCAGATGTTTCCCCCTGCTTTTTGCATGGGCGATGGGTCTAATTTAATGCTAACACTTTTGTGGTGTTGTATAAGTAGAATTATGATTTTTAAATTGGGTAAAACAAGTAAAATCATAATCATCACACTGCAAAACAGTTGTTTAATACAAAATAATACAAAATATTGGGGATCTTCTGACTCATAGGAGTGCACACGAGCCTGAAAATCATTTCTGCACAGCTTCTCCACTTATTGACGTCTGAGTAAATCGTCTCGAGGTTTTTCTCGAGATTTCAGTGTGAAGAAGCTGATCACCATCAGGCTCCATACAGCAACATTAGCAGGCATGATGAGTTGCTGTGCATTCGCAGGTCCTCTCCTGAATTGGGATGGGGAGTTTGGAGATACAATCAATGCCCTGAGCTATTTGTCATGTTCGCTGAGCCTTTTCTGGATAGTTGTTGCCGTGTGGGAGCGGGCATTTGCGCTTAAAACAAAGCCTGGCCAGATCTTTCACCCTGGAGTGGGAAAATTCCTGGAAAAGCCACTCTGGGAATGACACTGCAAAGAAAGGGTGTTCTTTGCTTTCAGAATATGTAAAGAACCATTCGAATGGCATCAAAAACTAGAAGCTACTGAGAAGTTTGCTTTTCCCCAAAACACACAGTTAGTGTTGGGCAGGGTCAACTTCCTAACAGTCTTTAAATCCCTGAAGAACCAACAAGGGTTAGATTTTGGTCCAGGTTAGTGTCCTTATAGACTTTTTTTCCTGTTTTTGTCCAGTTTTTTGGACTATTTAAGAAAAATGGTAATCCACAAATGAATATGAGATTCCATTTGAAAGGTAACATTTACAAGTTTACCTATTTGGCATGTATCTACTACAAAACCCAGCCTTAATCCTACTCATAACCCTAGATTGGCTGCTGATCAGATGGTGGGTGTTAAGATGTTTATGCTGGAATTCAAAGTAACCCAGCTGGCAGGCTCTGCTGTTTCTCTCCCTTTCTCTCGCTCCACCTCTTGCTTTGGCTCTCTCTCAGGAGGAGTTTGGAGCCCTGAGGAGGAGCAGCACGACGGCATGCAATTTATCTATTTATCACTGTTCAAGATTTAAGAAGCAACTTAGTTTCTACCCTGTGCCAGATTGTTGTTGCCCTGATAATTTGGCTTTGAAAAATAAACCTGTGTTCTAACAAACCATCCTAGCCTTCTCCTGGTTTATTATTCTCGTGCTTTGTTTTACCCGCTGCTATGCTAACCTGTACTTACCTGCAATCATTTTCCACTGCTCCCAGTAAGCTGATTTAACCACTCTGCACCGTCTCTCCTGAACTGTCCTGTCTGCACTTCTTCAGCTGCAACCTGAGAGAAAGGTCAAAGTAAGGAATAAACCCTGCAACACATTTAAACATTCCTCCTGTCAAACTGGGACCTTTTCTCTTCTCCAGACAGCCTCCGTGGAGAATTCCTGACCCAGTCTCTGTAAAGCCTTACCTGAAATTCACCAGTCTGCCTCAAACTTCATGCTTCTATGCTCCTTTAACTACAGTCTGTAAATACCACTGGTCACCTGTCTCCTGCATTAGTATGCCATTTATAAATACAGATATATTATATGTACATGATGCAACAGTAACAAACATATCTGTATTTATAAATGACAAACTAAGGAGGAGTAATGATATATGCATGATGAATTGAGCACTCCTTATTAATGCTTAATAGTGTGCCGTTATCATAAAGTGCTGCCAATTCAACAAAATGTTATTTATATAGCATCAAATCAATACAACAGTCACTCCAGAGCACGTTGTAAGCTGATTGCTCCCTTTGACCAAGAATCTGGCAACAGTGGGAAGGAAAAACTCCCTTTCTAACAATGATGCACCGTATAAAACACAGACAGTGAAAACAGGTAAGTAAAGAAGAAACACATTATGGGAAACCCCAGCAGTCTAGGCCTATTGCAGGGTAACTAAGGGAGAGTTCAAGTTAAAGGTTCAAGGTCACCTGATCTAAGCCTAATTATCAGCTTTATGAGCCTTTTTAAGTCTAATCTTAAAAGTAGAGACTGTGTCTGCCTCGCAAATCCAAACTGGACATAAAAGTTGAAAGCTCTGTGTCTCACAACCATTGGGATGGAACCAGCTCCACTGGGATGAGTTTAATCACCTACCTTGAAGACCCTAGGTACAAAGACCATTATAGACTGAATAAATTTAAGATTGAAACATTGTGGCTTGTGGGGATAGGTTAATTGGAAAATCCAAATTGCCATTAGGTGTGAATGTGCGAGTGAATGTGAGTGCGAATGGTTGTCTGTCCCTGTGTGTTGGCCCTGCGACAGACTGGCGACCTGTCCAGGGTGTACCCCGCCTCTCGCCCTATGACAGCTGGGATAGGCTCCAGCGCCCCCCGCGACCCTGAAAAGGAGAAGCGGAAGCGAATGGATGGATGGATGGATGGACATTGATTAATGGCAGCCATACCTTCGATGGTTTTAATGTTGTGGCCAGTTGTGGACAACGTTTTAACTAAGTAGATCACATAAGTAGCTGTTTACCCATCTGTCTTATCCAGTGATCTTGAGATCCACATCTTCATCACTCAAGTGTCTCCTTGAGTCTCCATCTCTTTGACATCCACAATGCCAACAACTGTTTCACTGAAAATCGACCTCTTTGCTGCAGTTTACACATTGCTGCCTCGTTCTCTCCTCTCACCCTGCCTTTCAATATCAGACTCTCCTGTCGCTTCAGTCCCTTCAGCGCAATATCTCACCCACCTTTGTAATTCAGGGTGACTTTCAACCCAGCATATTATCTGACGTAAAAGCCATCTGCAGCCACTTTGTTTATTTCCAGTTGAGACGCCGTGTCTTTGTGAGGGATGTAACACAGCAAACACTAAGACACACTTCCTGCCTGTCCTTGTCTGAGAACATGCAGGACAATGTCGAGAAACCTGGACAAAATTAGGAAGAGGCGACAACAGGCATTGTGACACATGCAAACAGGACAGTTAGTCTGGAGGTGGGGACAGACAGTCCCACCTTCACAAAGCATCTGTTTAATGGCTGCAATCATGTCAAAGCAGTCGAAGAACAGGATGAACTTATACCTTCATGCACGTTGCCAACACTTCTCAGACCGTGAAAACACGACTTTATTGCTCTAAATAAATACCCATCTTGATGTTACCTAGACTATCTATGCAAATTACAGATTAAAAGTGATGGATTCCCCTCTGTTTTATTAACTTGTGTAACAGTAAATCAGTGGATTACTGCATCAAAGTAATTTTATTTATAAATTTACCAATTGTTTGGTGGTTTATAATGACTGAAGGCAACTTAATCTGCCTTTTATGACCGTATCTTAAATTCTGTGAACTATTTTAGCAGAACCTTATAACTGGAGTGAAATTACTGACATCATCTTTAGGGATGAATTTCAGGAACCTTTGGGGAAATATTATCTTGTGTGGAACCACACAAACCAATCATATTCTTAGTAACATTTTATGGACACTATCCTTGCAAATAAATTTCTGTTTTGTGATATTTTCCTCTTATTTTGTCATATTTCTCTTTCATGTCTTTCTTTGGACATTGTGTAACATCTGTCACATATACTGTAGGTTATCTACCATTTAGTTCCAAAGCAACAAAAGTTATTTTTTAAAGTATATTTTGCCTGATTAGTCAACAAAATGCAGTGCTGCAAACATTTCCCTCAACATTTAGGTCCTCTGTCCTCATTCTACTTATGATCAGCAACCGTTTTCATAGTGCTTCCATGTCTTTCACACATTTATACTGTGGCTTTATTTCCTAGAAATACAGAAGAATCTTAAAAGGGTTTTAGTCCCTGGTGGAAGACATGTCTAATTGCTGATCGCATTAGACATGTCCATCTGTGGATACTTGCCTTCTGACCTAATCACCCTGCAGATTAGTTCTGGGCATGTTTGTATTTGAGAGTCTGATCTGATGTTTGGTCTATAAAGCTCCAGTCTGTCAGTCAGGTTTCATAATATGATCCGGAATCAAAGATTTTCATCAGCAGATGTGTCCAACACCCCAAAGTCGCAACGTGTGATAAGATTTTAACGAAAATAACAAAATTAATCCCCTAAAAACGCCATTCAGTCCTAGTAGACTACTTCACAGCTTCCAGATGCAACACATATCTCACTCACTTACTGCTGAAACGTTTTTTAAAATAATTTTTCAAAGAACCCGTTAAAGGTCTTGATCAAAATAATGTTATGCCATTAAAAAAGTGTACTTGCTTTATGTCTAAGGTTAAATTAAAGGTTAAATTAATGTATTAAATAATCCACCAGACAAAAGTGGATGCTGTCATCAGAGTTTATAAAACAAGGGTTTTATTTCTATTACTAAAAAATCCAAATAAACATTTATGAGGAAAGCGCAGTAATTGAAGCCAAGAGAGCTTGACGAGGTCAAGCATGTGTTCTCCCAAGTCAGGCCCAGACATGCCCTCCTTGTCAGGCCTAAGAATGAGCATAAATGTGTTGTTTTGTTTTATCCTTATTGTGCAGTGGTCTGATTACACACCTATGAGCCAAATATAACCCGATTTCAGCCCTAGAAGCTGTGGACCATTTAGACACTTTTTAAAACTTCTAATCTAAACAGAAAATGTATCGATAAACAGCTGAAGTTAGATTGATAACAGCCTGAAACAATGACTCATATTTCACTTCTCGAGCACATTTAGAGAGAAAAGGATATATTTTCAAAGGCCATAAATGGCCAGCTAGTTTTAACCCAGAATCCAGTGTCCACACAGCATTGGGGAATGGTCAACAGAGATGGGCAGCTGTAATCAGATTACTTTTTTCAAGTAACGAGTAAAGTAAGGGATTACTATCGCAAAAACGGTAATTAGATTACCGTTACTTTCACGTAGAACGCTGCGTTACTGCGTTACTAAAACCGTGATTTTTTTGCGAGAATGTCTCATGACAGTGACGTAAGCGAGTGCGACGTTCGTGACGACAGCTGTGTGCAGATCAACAATGGATCATATATCGAGTGCAGAGAGAGTATGAGCGTGCAGCGTTTAAAGCGTGGAAGTACTGACCTTACTTTGAGTTTGATTCCATGAAAAGTGACAAAAACATTATCGTCCGTTGTGCGTGGGAAGAAAACTTCTTTTTACAGCGACAAAAACCCTAAACTTCCGAGCAAGCACCGAGTAGCTACGACGTAATGGGAAATTCACAGAGAAACTTGCGGATTCTTCCACTGACCGCTGCACACCTGCACCAGGGTAAACCTCCACCTAACCCACTCCTGCTTTACAGGTGAAAATAGAGCAACAGGACCGCTAGTCTTTGACTTTATTTATTTTCTGCTGTGTTTTACTTGCATCTATTTGAAAGACTGAGTGTAAACACACACACAAAAAAAAAAATTATGTTCTAGAATGTGCAGAATATAGGTTTAAATATTAAACAGATTTCTTCAAGTCAGAGAATGTTGCATTTAATTAAATTTTTGCTTGATGCATAAAGTTAAAAGATTAAAACTAATAAAACAAGTTTTAAAAAGAGACTTTTCCATTTGATTACATTTTGTATGATGGATTATGCAGAAAAAGTAGAATTGGGCTGTAGAATCTATCGCTTTATCACCTATTCAGGTTGTAAATTGTCTTTTTAAAAAGTAACTAAGTAACTAAGAAACAAATTACTTTTGAAAATAAGTAATCAGTAAAGTAATGGGATTACTTTTTGGGGAAGTAATAAGTAATTAGTAACTGATTACTTTTTTCAAGTAACTTGACCAACACTGATGGTCAAAACCAACTGTCTGTAAAACCTTGTAAAAAACCAAGTCCAGCTTTAAAAGCATATCTCAAACAATAGCTTAAGACACAGGTCTGTGATTTAGCAGGAAGCTAAATAAATCTCCCCAGTGTTATTTCAGGTTATAAGACAAATTAAACAACATGTCTATGGCGTTCCCACAAGTTCAACGAGGCAGCATATTTACTCACTCCCTCTGTGGGCAGATTTGGTTTTTATATAATGCTTTCAATAAAAATAAACAGTTCACAGAATGATCAGTGGATTATCCAGACTAACAGGATTTGCAAGGAAATGCTTTTGGATGATTTTTTTTCTTAAATGCTGCAGGGACTGTTAAGTAAAATTCACTTCAGCTTTTCGCCACGGTAGATGAGAGAAAATGAAAAAAGGTCTAGTTGCAGCAATTAATCCATTTCACACCTCATAAATGCAGATTAAAGCATATTTCAAATACTTTTTTATTTACAGTGCGTACAGTCAGTGATCTATCGTGTTTTATCGTTCTTTGGTGGCACAGGAAAATATAGCATCAGCTGGCAACACAAGCACAACCATTTTATTAGCAGTAAACATACTGAAACAATCACCTCAATAGCCTCTATGCCTAATTGCAGATCTCCTTATACAGTACTTCAGGGGCCTCTGTGACTTAATGTGCTGACTATGTGTTTTTACTGCTATGGAGAAAGGCAGCGTGTTGACTGCCACATGCCTCCTGCTGCTTTAGCATCAATGGCAGTTTTGTGTCTGTCTAAAACATGAAAGCACTCTTGAGTATCCTCCAATTCCATCCTGTGGGGAAATAAAAAAAGAGAGAATGCTGCAGAAGTAGAATCTGTGTGGGAGTGAAGGTTTTATTGGTTTTACTGTAGATGCCAGGGAAGGAGATGGTTAACTCAAACAATGTGTCACGGTTCTGGGTCAGTTTGACCCAGTCTTTTGAGTTATGTTTTGGTGTGTTTTTGCATTTTGGATTCTTTCCTTATTATGATGCTGATGATTATGAAGCTATGTTTCAGTTATTCTTGTTTAGGGATTAGTTCGTAGGTTTTGTGTTCTCATGTTTATTGCAGGTTTAGTTCAGTGTCTAGTCTGTCTCTGTGTCGTGTCTGCGTTTTTGTTTAGTGGTGTCTTGTTTCCTGTTTTACTCTGAAGGTTCATGTTCCTGTCTTATGTCAGTGTTTCTAGCTTTGTTCCCCCTGTCTCATTAGGTCTTACTCCTCCCAGCTGTGTTCCCCTTCTGTCTCTAATTCCTTGATGACTTCCTCAGTGTATTTTAGCCCAGTGTGTCTTCGTGTCAGTGTCGCGTCGTCTGTTCATGCACCCTCTTATTTCTAGCTGCCCGTCATGATTCTAGTCTGCAAGATTTGGTATTGGACATGTTCATAGTCACTTTCTCCAGTCATGTTTCCCTGCACCTTCTTGTGCCAGTACTGAGATCTTGTTCACAGTTTTTCATGTCGTGTTCATAGTCTGTCCACAGTACTTCGTCATAGTTCAGTCCTGGTCTTCGTTCACAGCCTTAGTTACTCCCAGTTTAGGTTTTAGTTTTGTCATTCCCATAGTTTATGGTTTGTTATTTTGCCTTCTGTATCAGCCCTGATTAAAGGCTCGCTTCGAGCTTAGCACAAGTTTTGCCTCCAGTGTCTGTGTCCGCACCTGGGTCCACCAAACACACTCTCCACACGGTCTGCCCTCGCGGGCCGTGACACAATGAATCGTTGTCCCGATTCATTTTTATCCCCTGATCTTTCTCTAAGACTTTTACTTACATGATTTTAATTTTGGAGAATTCATTCACCTTTGTGCAGTTACCTCCGAGATCTATGAGCATCTTTAAAGCGCGAGATGCTCACATTTATGCTTGAAGGCAACAACAATAAATACACACACTTCCTCAGAAAGCTGTGCTGTCATGTTCAGCTTTTACAATGACGTCATGTCTCATCATTGCCTTTACATTACACCAGGGGTGGGCAATTCCAGGCCTCGAGGGCCGGTGTCCCTGCAGGTTTTAGATCTCACCTTGGGTCAACACACCTGAATCACATGATTAGTTCGTTACCAGGCCTCTGGAGAACTTTGGGACATATTGGTCGTGTCCAAATTCATGGGCTGCATCCTCCTGAGGACGCATTTGTAGACCGATTACGTCACAGCGACGCGCCGAAGGCTGTCCAAATTCGTAGACTCTTCCGAATGCAGCCGACAAATGCGTCCTCCTTTTCCCCGAATTTGAAGGATGGGTCGGGTGTGTCCTTCTTGGCCCACCATATCCCAGAATTCATAGCGCGGCCCAGCCAAGCTCCAGTTTCCGGCAATGGCGGCCGCTACTAAGTTTTAAAATTACTCTTATTAATCTTTCTGGGCCACAAAATAAACTTTAAACATATTTTCAGGCGAGAATGTGGGTTAGCTCGTTGATAATTAGAAATGAACACAAAAAACGGAGAAAGATTTCGGGGTCCATTTTCGATTTTCATGCCGTGGCGCTGACAACCGGAAATACTCTGAATTAAGGGCAGGAGTAGATCGAGAAGGCTAGACCGTCCAATTCCACAGCCGTTTACTTCCGGCCTACCCGACCTCCTGAGGACCCGGCCCACGTAGACCGCGAAGGCCGGGTCCTCAGGAGGATGCAGCCCATGAATTTGGACACGACCGTTGAGGAGCTAATTTAGCCTTTAAATCAGCTGTGTTGGTTCAAGGACACATCTAAAACCTGCAGGGACACCGGCCCTCGAGGCCTGGAGTTGCCCACCCCTGCATTACACCATTACACATTTCCTTCATGGAATAAATCTGTCTTAAAAATGCAAACATATTTTTTTAATTTTTAAATATTTTTCTTTTTCTAAAATTCACAGTCAGTATTTGCAATTTTTCACATTACGGCACCTTTGCTGAAGAAAGAACAGCATGGATGATCAGTGTTGGTCAAGTTACTTGAAAATAGTAATTAGTTACTAATTACTGATTACTTCTCCACAAAAGTAATCCTGGTACTTTACTGATTACTTATTTTCTCAAGTAATTAGTTACTTTATTACTCTATTACTTAGTTACTTTAAAAAAAAACATGATACACAATCTGAATACATAATAAAGTAATGGACCTTATAAAACCTTTGTATTTTTTCTGCATAATCCATCATATAAAATGTAATCAAATGAAAAGCCTCTTTTTAAAATTTGTTTTATTAGTTTTAATCCTTTAATTTTATGCACATTGGATCAAGCAAAAATTATATGCAACTGTCTTTGACTGGAAGAAATGTGTTTAACATTTATGCCAGCATGTAAGATGCTGCGTGGGGCCCACGCTAATGTTTTCGTCACTTTTTACGGAAGTCAAAGTAATGTAAGTACTTCCCAGCTTTAAACGCTGCATGGTCGTACTCTCCCGCGCTCCATGTTATCCATTGTTGATCTGCACACATCTGTTGCTGCCATGCACAGCAATAACGCAGTGTTACGGGAAAGTAACAGTAATCTAACTACTTTTTTATAATAGCAATCCCTTATTTTACTCATTACTTGATAAAAGTAATCAGATTAACACATTACTGCCCACCTCTGATTGATCTTTCTGATTGTTATATATTATGATAACACGTCTTGATGAATTCTCAATCATCCAGGAAAATAAATCTCCAAAAGTTGATTCTGTTCATCTGGACGTAGCGTTTTCTGGGAGAATCTCCCAGAAACGCTACGTCCAGATGAACAGAATCAACTTTTGGAGATTATGATAACACCTCCTGGGTGTTCCTGTCCTAGGAGCAGGGTCGAGGGCAAACTCAGGACACAGAGATTACATCTCCCAGCTGACCTGGGAACACCTCAGTGCTCCACCAGATTAGTCAGAAGAGTTTTGGATTGTCAGAGATTAGATTTTGATCCCTGCAATTTTCTAACATGGGTGTTAAAATCCTTTTTTCCCCCTCAAATCTTTCTCTTAAATGTCTTAAATTGTTCATTAAGTGCTGACCTCCATATGTGCTGAAATCCTCAACCTCTCTGGGATACTCCTTACTTACCCAGTTATGTTTTTAACAAGCTGAAAATTCTCAGAATTGAGAGAAGTCTGTTGAATTTCTTCTGAGAACCACAGTAAACATCTTTCATGCACAGGAGAGAATTTCATCTACTGATATTTTGTTGAAAAAGCTAACTGCAGTACTTCTGTCTGTATTCTTTAAAGAGAAAATTGTGTGTTAGATACCCATATTTTTTCACAAACTGAACGGCATTGAACAGCTTTAAAAGTTTGTGGAGAAGAACAGAAACACTGAGCCACATCTGACTCATAACTCAGACACACACGATGAAAATGGTCTTAAAGCTAGTGTGACGTAAATGTTTCATTTACTCTACCTTGAATAAATCTATTATAACTCCAGGAGTACTGTCATGGCTGCTACGGCAGTTGTGCGGTGTTTGTGACGGAAGGACCCAAAATGCAGGCAAAGGCTGTGATGCGAGTGAGCGTTTTGTTTTCAGTAGTGCCAACGTGACAAAAAGAGGAAATAATGAACGGGGAGCTACCAAAACCTAGACTGGGAAAACTAACCTCATGCAAACAGGAACCGAAAAACAAAATGCTAAACACCAGGATACCTGGAAGTATGAGGAAACAAACGGCATGGGAAGAAAGGCTGTGACATGCAGGGGTGACACGGAGAACGTTACAAAGAGAGACGCAGAGAAACACCAAGAAATGCAGACGGACACACTAATATACAGAGAGGGAAATGAGGAAACAGGAGCGAGACACAGCTGAACCTAATACGCAAGATGAGACAAGAGACACAGACCAGTAAAACCAGAAACCCACAGACTGAACTTACCGGCACAGACTCAGGGACACGAAACAGAGCACACGGACAGGGAGGCACAGGAGGAAAACCTAGGAACTAGAAACCCTGACAACAAAACCTAAACACCAACAGAGATAACCATGAAGAAATCAAACAAACAATACTGTGTAAGCAGAGGAAGGGATTGCTGAAACTATTGAAGGGCTGCTGAAAGTAGGAGTGCTTGAGCCCTCGCAATCCTTTTGGAATACACCAATTTTGTCGGTGGAGAAACATGGGACAGGAAAGTACCGAATGGCGCACGACCTCGCGGCCATTAACGCCATATTACGTATACCCTACAGCATTGATATTGCATTAAAGATGTTTATTAAAGCTACTGCCACCATATTAACATTTTTATTACAGATGCAGCCATAATCATTTTATACACATTAAGAAAAAACTCAAAACACTGGGTCACCGACTCACCACCCACAGACTGAACTTACCGGCACAGACTCAGGGACACGAAACAGAGCACACGGACAGGGATATTTAGACACTAATCAAAGGAGGCACAGGAGGAAAACCAAGGAACTAGAAACCCTGACAACAAAACCTAAACACCAACAGAGATAACCATGAAGAAATCAAACAAACAATCAGAACAAAACTCAAAACACTGGGTCACCGACTCACCACCATGACAAGTACATCCAAAAGAATCATAACATTTGTATGTTTTCTTCAGTAGATTAACAATCTGGTGATAGTTGCCTATATAACAGTTTTGTTCTAAATGTAAAGGGCCATTAGCTAATTTAGGTACAGTTTTTTAACATGTATGGCATACATGTAATTCACTTTTAAAGACAGATCTTTTCTTTCACCTGCTTTCAGCTCAGCTCATTCAGGAACGTCGCTAACAGCTGCTTCCACGCTTCAGCTGCTGCAGATTGAAGTACACAACACATGCTATGACAATAAAACAAAAGCTTCATGGAAGCATTCAAAACAATCTTTTCTTTCTCTCTGATTGTTCGCATTATCACTATCAAGCACTCAGTAACACATTAGTTGATTAACACCAACTGTTAAAACGTAGATATTCCTCAGCCACACTCTAATGTCCTGCGGGGCTGATTGAATCTCGTTGAATTTCCACCCAAAACAATCACACAATGAAACCAAGTGCTCCGCATTCAAACAGAAATACCACTATTTGCAATTCCAGTGGCGCAGAGGCATTCATTATTTTCATCAACTTCGTCCTCCCCAAAGGGGATGTGCAGCAGGCAGGGTTTAACTGAATTAGCCGTGTTCTGCCCGGCAGTAAGATTGATACAGGAGTCCCCATGTTACTCGGTCATAGATCTGAAGCAGGTGCCAGGGTCTAAGTGAACCATAACTAAAAGCTTATTGACCCTCTGCAGTTGCCATATTGGCTAATATCTCATGTGCTGCATAATAGAGACTAAATGGAGCTTGTGGACAACAGCACTGGGGAACAAATAAAGGAGAATCTGGAACAATGCAATACTTAGAAAAACATTGGTATTCCTTCTAGTACAATATCTCACAATAGATATAGCAACACAAACAGCTCGTAATGAGTTACAGAGTCAGTTTACCCATTTACCCAGTTACTATAGGGCTGACATTTTTATTGACTCTGAAACCAGTGATGCTTGTGCTTGTTAAATTAAAACATCTTGAATCTTTTGAAGTTTTTGCTCTGAAAATTCACAAGTAAATGGACAAAATGCATTTTTCAAAGCACCTACATTTTCAAGACTTGCAAGTGTACTATAATAAATAATAATAATGTAATAAATAATAAATCCATCCTGCTGGCTTCATCAGTTAATTCAAAAGTCAGCATTCTGTGAGTCAGACATTGGCCAGTTTTACATTAATAATGCTCAAACAGACATAGCAGGAGTGCCCTAAAGTAGCTGTGATATTATGAGCTGCATGCAGGATTTCAGTAGCTCAAGTTTCATATAATATAATGCACGAGATCTGGTCAGAAATAGCAGATATCTCATGTTACAGATGCTTTATTGTTTTCCAAGGGATTTAACATTCTCTGGAATAATGTCTAGTACACTGAAAACTCAAAATGCAAGAGATACATGCAATTTTTATTTTTGTGCAAGCCTGCACGTGAACAAAATACCATGCATCTAGACAGCCATCGTATTAAAATCAATACAGAAATATTACTCAGTCCAACACAGAAAGATTGCTTTTGCAGAAAGGACTGCGTGGTGGGGCTGGTGGAGTTGCAGAGATTTGCACAAGTTGTCCTTGTTTGCCTTTGCTTTGTTTTCACTGATTAGCTGACTTTTTTTTTGCTTTTTGCATTTTTATTTTTGCTTTCATTGGCTGATTGGGTAACTTTCTCAGCACTAAACCTGGACAAAAACAATGCATTTAAATGGAATAGCGATTTGGTATTTTACAGGCCCATATGTGAGAAGTTTTATGAGACTCAGCTCAGTGTTCGACAGTATAAAAAATGCATCTAACTTCCGTGTTGGAACCAAATGCAGAAGTGCCTGAAAATCCTTCTATGTGAAGGCCACCTGATAGCTGTGGTTATAAGGTCCTATAGCTTGAAAAACAGCTTTGTATCATAGCCTCTGTAAAAACTGTTCAAATGTACGATCAGAATCTACAGTGACTGAAGATCTGCCCTTACTTCCTGTCATCTCTTTGTCTAGTAAAGACACAAAATCCAAATAAAACCTTTTAAAAATGTTTTCCCAAAAACATTAAAAAGTTAGATTACAACCTTTGACAGTGGTTTTCAATGTTGTTATCATTTAGACTCAATTCAATTTGACTGCTTTCTTCTGTATGACCCTTTAATAACAAAATAGATAAGGCTGTAGGCAATCAACATATTAATTAGCTACAAGTGATAAACTCTAATCCACCTTTGGGGATGTTTGTAATTTCAAGCTATAAAAGTGATAGTCAGATCTGATCAGATAGGACACTGACACCTGGTTAGGAAGAAGCAAAGGGACTTCATTACTTACAAAAATGGGAGAAGACACTGAACAAAACAGGCAAGTCTAGAAAAGATAGATAGTGGGGGCCCTTCTGCTCGTCTCTGGGAGGAGGGAGGAAACGGCTAAGTGAAAAACAGTCGTAATTGTCTTTGGGGGAGGGTTCAAGGATGAAGGTATAGACCTTCCTGTGGAATATTCTTTGTCTCTGTGTTTCATCAGTTCGTGTATAAGACATGAGCGAGCAGTGGACATCGTTAGAGACCATTTTGGAGTCGGACCAGAGTGTTCTCTCCACTGCAGAGTTTATAATAAAATCCATTTCAGAAGACGCTCAGCAAGTTGTTGCAGCTTGTTTGAAATTTCCCACGACGCTAGTGATACAGGCGGGGCAAGCGATGGCAACAAACCAATGAAATCAAGACTGGAATTAAAATCAATTAAAATACACAGAAATTAACTAAGAAAATAAAATAAGAAATGACTAAACAGAAAAGAGATGAGAAGCACATATGACCAAGAAAACACAAGGCATGCTGGGAAAAGGTTGGTGATAAAAACCATAGAAGAAAACAGGAAAAACTAACACAGATTACTCCAAAAGTAACCAAACCTAATAGCTTGTCACGATCCTGAACCAGCGTTTTGAGTTTTAGTTTGTTTTTATGTTTAAGTCCTTTAGGTTTTCTAAGTTCATTGGGCTGGACCAGGTGACCCTGAATCCTCCCTTAGTTATGCTGCAATAGATGTAGGCTGCCGGGGGATTCCCATGATGCATTGAGTTTTTCCTTTCCAGTCACCTTTCTCACTCACTATGTGTTAATAGACCTCTCTGTATTGAATCATATCTGTTATTAATCTCTGTCTCTCTTCCACAGCATGTCTTTATCCTGTCTTCCTTCTCTCACCCCAACCAATCACAGCAGATGGCCCCGCCCCTCCCTGAGCCTGGTTCTGTAGGAGGTTTCTTCCTGTTAAAAGGGAGTTTTTCCTTCCCACTGTCGCCAAAGTGCTTGCTCATAGGGGGTCATATGATTGTTGGGCTTTTCTCTGTATCTATGAAGCGCCTTGAGGCGACTTTTGTTGTGATTTGGCGCTATATAAATAAAATTGAATTGAATTGAATTGAATTGAATTCTATCACGCCTAGGTTGTCATTATAGTTCTTTGTTTGTTAGTTTCCCTTTGTGTTTTCTACCCCTGTATTAAGTCTCCCCTGTCCTATGTGTTTCATGTCTGCATGTCATTTGTTGTCAAGTTCATGTTGTCATGTCTGTCTTATTGTGTTTCCTGTTTTATTTTGAAGAGGTCATGTGTTCCTGTGTTCATTGTGTTTAGTTTTACTCTTCTACTGCATGTCATTGGCTGTATCCCATTTCAGGGTCTGCAGCCTTAAAGGCCGCATTTTAAGGCCGATTACGTCACAGCGACGCGACGAAGGCTGTCCCAATTCGAAGGCTGCTCGAAATGCGGCCCTCAAATGCGTCCTTCATTTCCCTGAATTTTAAGGACGCGGCGGTGTAGACTTCGTGGCCTAACATATCCCAGAATGCATAGCGCGGCGGTGGGTGTGGATAATTTTGCCAAAAAAAAACGGCGGATGAGGGGCGCCCGAAGAGTAAACTTTAAGTAAGTACTGAATATTATGTCACTTATTTATGTGCAAATGTTTAATAACGAAGAACATTAAAACATTACTGTTGGCCACATGTCGGCAAAGTTATGTGACATTAGTGACGTTTGTACTAACTTGGTTTTAAAGCCTTTACTTTAAAATATACGCCGTTCAATAGCTGAGCTTAATCAGAGAATGATCAAAGCTCATGTAGAAACAAACAAACAAATGAACAAAAGATTTTCTCCTTTATTTCTGTCAAACAAAGCTGTATGAAACGTTTCCAGCTGTTAGTATCATGGTTGCTAGGCAACCTGGGCAGCGCAACGGAGGCTAGACCGTCTCATTTCACAAGCCTCGCACTTCCGGCCTTAGCGGTCTTTGAGTACGCGGCCCTTGAGGATCGTTGAGGCTGCGTACTTTAAGGCTGCAGACCCTGAATTGGGATACAGCCATTATGTTCATTTGTGTCAGCTGTTTTTCCCGATGTGTTTCCACTTCCCCTGATCACCTGCTGTGTGCTTTTAGTCTGTGTGTGTTCATTCATGCCTTGTCTGAGCATCTGCTGTCCTACCTTGTGTCCATGCCAGGTCTCTATATCTATGTATATGTTCATGTTCCAGGGTTTTGTTATGTTTAGCTCACCCAGTTTAGGTTATGATTTAGTTTTTCTTTGCTAAAATCAGCCTTCAATAAACGGCTCATTTTCAGTTAATATTAAATCTTGTTATTTTCCGCGTACGCACTTGGGTCCAACCTCTCCACTCCCTATAGTCTGCCTCTGCCAGACTGTGACATAACTATAACAAAGACAGTGGATAAATAGAAAGATGCACTCATTGTGTCAGAGCTTAGTGAATCTGGGGGTTTTGTCAATCTGGTATGAGATCTAAAAGTGGAACAGGCTATCAGACTGTGAGCTATGCTGACAGTTTGGTGTTTTCAGACTTCAAGGATTCCCTCTTAGTGTTTTTTAGAGAACTGGGGTTTTTTAGGGTGATTTAGGTGAGCGGACTGCCTCAACTATAAATATTCTTGCTGACTCTCATTACTTATATCATCCATCAGCTATTAGCTGTCATGCCAAAAATGTGTGCGTGCCAAGTGAACAACTAAAGCTGTGGAGCTCTAATTATCTGTAACACAATCATTTATTACACTGTCTGTCATTTTGACTCAGAACAACTTCACTGTTATTTTAATCAAGCAGCTGTTCTGATCTTGTAAGAGATCCGCCTGCCAAAACATTTATATTCTCCCCTGTCATATGTCCACTCTGTGGTGGTGCAGATGTATATTACAGATAAGATTGGGGTCTCAGAGGCATAATCCCTTTCTTTTCCTTCTGGCTGTGGCGTTACTCGTCTGTAGCAGCCCGCCTTTGATTTCTCCTCTCAGTCCTATGACCATCCTTGTTTTCCTGTTACACTTCTATCTGCTGTGTAATTGGTGCTAGTGCCCCACCACCTGAGACTCCCTTTAACCTTCCAAAAAACAAGAGAAGAGTGAAAGGAAGGGGATGAGATTCTTTCTCCAGAAAATCAGCTTGTTGAAAAGTAGGCCACAGAGCCGGCTGGCACCTGTGTAAGTGGATGGAATTCAATGCAACAGTTTAATACATAACTTAGAGTATATTTTAAATCCTAATAAATTCAGTTGACTCAGATTTAGTAACTCCTGACTGTGTTCTTAGGGATTTGTGTAGCCATAGCATTTGGAGCCATAATTCTACATTTTAGATATTATATTTAATATGTGCAAGAACAATGCAATCAGTGTGCCCTATTTATGATGGTAACTTGAATTATCTTCTGAAACTGAGAAATTGTCTTTTGATAAAGGAAAAAAAAATCTAATTTCCATTTTAATGCTGTAAAAAAAAAAGTTGGCATGTTGCATCACATCGTTTTTCAGCAACACTCTGTTAGCATGCAAACTGAGAAGGCTGGTTATCAAATTAGAGGATTACAGTGTAGTCTGGGGTCTGTTTTGTCTGATTTTTCCCCCTTTTTTGTGTTTGTGCAAAAGTCAGGGACGCCAGATTAGTACTGTGAGTCTACAATGAATCATGAGGTCTTAATATTTATTGAATGTGTTTTGACATTGACTTGCTGTATTAAGCAAGACCCGCCCTGAAAAAGACGTCATCTGGAAGCCAGTCGATGGTGTATATATAGTCATGGTGAGAAGAAAGTACGCCCTCATTAAAATCCAATATTTGGTGTATTGGGACATAAAAATGTGGTTTTAAATGTAGCTAAAAACATTTCCAGATGAAATACAAAACATGGCAAATGATGGGCGTTGGGTTTTTTCTTAACAAAAGTTCCAAAGCGGCTTGTGACAAACAAAGTTAGGAAAGGTGCCGATAATCAATTTAACATATACTTGATTAGCTGATCATGAGTAAGTGTGACCACCTCTATGAAAACAGAAATGTTGCAGTTTGCAGGTCAGAAAATTGATGCCAAAGATGTCTTAGAGAAGCAACGCTGCCCATCCCTCCAAAGGTTATAAGGCCAATTCCAAATAATCTGAATCTGGGGTGAATTCGCAAAATAACAAAAGAGCCACATCTCAGACTCCACAGGGCTCTGTAACGATGTTAAAAGTTCATGACAGTACGCTTAGAAAAAGACTGAACAAGCATCATTTATGTTTGCAAAGTTGCATCTAAACAAACTGCAAGACTTCTGGAACAATGTCCTTTGGACAGAAGAGACCAAAGTAAAGGTCTTTAGGCATGATGCATAATGTATGGTGAAAACCACAACTGGCAAATCAGCACAACCAACGGTTAAGCTTGGTGGAAGAGGGCTGATGATTTGGGCTTGTTTTGCAGCCACAGAACCCGAGCACTTTGCAGTCATTACAAACATGAATTCCTCTGTGTGCAAAATATTCTAGAGTTAGTCTGAAAACTAAAGCTTGACTAAAACTGGGTCATCCAACAATGATCCCAATGATCACCATAATACTTCACCAGTATGTCTGTGAAGGTTCTCAGTCATCCAGGTCATCGTAGTCAAAGGAGCTTGCAAAAAAAAGCATCTGGACTTCTTTAAATTGCTTGAAGATGTTTCACCTCTCATCCGAGAAGCTCCTTCAGTTCTAAGGTCAAATGGCGGAGAGTCCCAGATTTAAACCCAGTGGGAGTTTTCCCCCAAAGAGGGACAAAAGGACCCCCTGATGATCCTCTAATCACATGAGCCAAGGTGTGAAACTGGGTGTGGGTCCCAATCAGCCAGAGTTTCGGGTGAGTTCATTGTGAAACCTGGCCCCACCTTATCATGCGATTTCCTGAGGTCAGATGGCCCAGGATGTGAGTGGGCGTTAAGGCGTCTGGGGAGGGAACTCAAAACTGGATTATAGATGGCAGACTTCAACCTAAACATCGAAGTTTACCGGAAGCTCACACACACGGACCAGTACCCCCTCTTTGACTCCCATCACCCTCTGGAACAGAAACTTGGGGTAATCAGGACCCTACACCACCGGGCAGAACATGTTCCCTCTAAGCCTGAAGGGAAAAAGAAGGAACACACACATGTAAAGGAAGCACTCAAAACATGTGGTTATCCTAATTGGGCGTTCTTAAAGTCAGCAAAGAGGCACAGAAAAGAAGATCAGACAGCAGCAAGGGAGGATAAGAAGGACAGACGCAACAACATTGTCATCCCCTATGTAGCCGGTGTATCAGAAAAACTCAGGAGAGTTTTCTCCAAGCACGACATCCCAGTTTACTTCAGACCCAGCAACACACTCGGACAAAAACTGGTTCACTCGAAAGACAAAACTCCAAAACACAAACTTAACAATGTGGTGTATACTGTACAGTGCAGCGAGGAATGCCCAGACCTCTACATCGGAGAGACGAAACAGCCACTTCAGCCGATTTTATTCTATTCTAATACAGCCGATGAGAGGTGAAACATCTTCAAGCAACTTAAAGAAGTCCGGACACTTTTCTTTGCAAGCTCCTTTGACTACTAAACCAGCAAATTTTCAACTGGGTGTAAGGTTTCAGGGGTCCAGTAAAATTCCAGACCTCAGTGTGACAGAAATGCTGCTGTGACACCTTCAGAGAGCTGTCCGTGACTGCTCACAAACCCCAATAAACTGAAGGAACATAGAAAGTTAAAGTTCCTCCACAACAGTATGAAAGACTGATGAAATCATGCTAAAGACAATTACTTTATTTGAAGTAGCTAAAAGGGGTCCACCAAGCTCTGGGCTCATGGAGTGTACTGTTTTTCCACATTCTGGGTTATGAATGCATTCCCCTTCGGTGTGGATACAGTATCCATGGTTTCCAGTGAGGTTTTCACTTTTAATAGTTTTTACTTTTTCCAAGATAATTCACTTCAAAGTCTCAAACAGTCTTTTCTTGCCCCATTCAAGCATTTGACAATAAAAGTTTTCTGTTTTCACATTTGATAAGTTGTCTTTGTACTGTTTTCAATTAAATAAGATACTTGAGTCATTACACTCTGGGGATTTAGTCTCATTATCTTGCCATCGTAGACATATTTTCTGGGACAAAGTTACAAATTGTGCCCCCTGGGAGTTAGTTTGCCTCAAAGGAACATTATAAGTTTTTCAAAGCCAATAAACCCATCAAATGGGAGCTGATTTCTGCACTCGTTCCCCACTCCCCCGACAGCCTGAAGGAACAGTGAATACAGCATGTTTAGGATTGATTAATGATATGTGTTGAAGTCGAGGAGTGTAAGCTGAGGCAAAAGGAATAATGACTCTCACAAACCAAGCATCTCCATTAGCTGTGGAGGTAACGATTCAGTGATGCGCTTTACACGTTATTGTCAGTAAATCACATTTTAAGGAGGATGAGTTTCAACCTCAGGTGTGATTAGTTTGTTAGGAAGTGAAAGTCTGACATTCAGCAATGACAAAGTGAAAGACCCCGTTGCAACGTGCAGACTCACGTTGACATTTATGGAGAGCAAACATGCAGACACACATACGCTCAGGCATACACGCACTGTCACATCCCAAGTCACCCACAAACAAGCCTTCAGTGGAAATGTACCTTCTCAACCTTGAAAATGATTGTCCGTTGCACCAAATGAGAGACATTAGAGCTGTGAGTCATTTTAAGCATTCGTAATCAGCCACACTGAGCAGACATCAGCAGCAGCAAGAGGGAAGAAAAATCATGAAATATATGAGATAACGAGGGCTGTGGTCAACCAGAGTGATTGGTGATGAAGGTGATGAAGGTGGACTGAACGTGCTGAACCACGTCCTCTTCAGTGAGTTGGATGGAGGAGGGGGACAGGACTGTGTGGGGCTGTGTGGTACGTCCACAAAACAAATGAGGGCAGCGGGTAGATGGAAGATTCAGGCCATAGTGGTAAAACCTTTCTCAGCTTAGAGAAATATGTTCAATGTAAAAATGTACACAACCAACAAAATACACGAGGCGATGTTTTATGGGAACAGGGACGGTTTACATTTTTTTCTAGCATTTTTATTATTTTTGTCTCTTTTTGAGATTACACCTAATGAAAACCCAGTAATGTACAGTTCATGTGCTGACTCTTTGGGGAGCTATAATACAGTGTGTGGTTGCACTATTTTCTCTCACTGATTCATTTGTCCAATACCTGATCTAAATATAGGACAGAAATGGCACAGACGGCTGCTTTCAGTCCATGCTACATGACAGAGTTTTTATTTATATATTTATTTTTTTATCTGTGCTTTCTATCCCACATAGCATTTCAAAATAAATGAATACCCTCTGATAAATCAGTGTTGTGAAGGTTACTTTTAAAATGTATTCCATTACAGATTACAGAATACATGCCCCAAAATGTATTCTGTAACGTATTCCGTTACGTTACTCAATGAGAGTAACGTATTCTGAATACTTTGGATTACTTAATATATTATCATGCTGTTTACAACTACATGAATGTACTATTGCTGTGATTTATTACTGTTACTGAAGGTCCGCGGCTCCGAACCATAGTAAAGGGACCTCTGGCTAATACGGTGGGTTCTGTGTCGGGCTCGTAGCCGAAAACTAGCTTTACTTTGTTGTCTGGGTCAACTTTGCTAGCGAGAGACAGAGAGAGGCGTTGAAAGGCTGCTCCAACAGAACTTATTGTTTCGGAGGAAAACACGAACACGGTGTACAGTCGAGTCTTAATAGCTTACTTACAACTGGGCTCGTCAGGCACTCTTCTTGGCTGCAGTGGTTATTATTATATTTACATGCTTCCAGCTCCCGTTTTTGCTCGATGACAGCTCGTACTTTTCCTTTTTCTCCCTCCCTCGCTCACAGACACATAACGAGTATGGCAGTCCATTCTCCCTGCAGCACGGACTACACTGCCTATGATGCTACATTCTTTAGAGCTATACCTGTAGCATTCTGCCTATTAGCTTAGCACAGCAACAACAAAAAGGCCTCTCTCACCCAGGAAACACGCAGAGAGAGAGGTCACCCTGTAACCATGGCAACCGTAACGCTGCCACCTGGAACAACAGAACGTAGCTGTCAAACAAAACCCAAACAGTCCTGACCCGCCACAATATGAAACAGGGAAGTACCGCCGTGTAATCCATTTATTTCAACAAAGTAACTGTATTCTAAATACCACCTTTTTAAACGGTAACTGTAACGGAATACAGTTACTCATATTTTGTATTTTAAATACGTAACGGCGGTACATGTATTCCGTTACTCCCCAACACTGGTGATAAATAATACTCTCTGAGATAAATCTGATTAAGAAGTGATCAATTTTAAATAGCTCTGATAGATTTTGTGTCTGTTATTAGTAAACCAAGAAATTCTTGGAGTTTGGTGTGGATATATACTCTTTTTAGTTTAAATGTTCCCACATTTTTGAAATCTTATAATTCTAGAAAGGGACACTTTTTTTTTTTTTTTTACAATATATGATGTAAGCGTAAGAATAAATCAGTTGCAAATGATAAGGATGGGGCTTTATAGCTCTGAACTGAGCCTCCAGTGCTTCCTCTTATTAAATGCTCTGGTATAAATGTAGATGTTTAAGGATGCAGCCATAGTTAAGCAGGATTTATGCTTTGTCAGAACTCAGTGTTGCATGGTCAGGTAGTGCCATAAATCCCCCCACCACTCACATTTTCTTGATTGAATGGGGAGGTCTGTGTTAACCATTTGCTGTAACATTGTACAAGTTAGTTTCATAGTTGGAGGACTGTACTTGTGTGGCTTCATTCATGTGCACAGCCCAGTGTTTTCCTGAAAAATTGTTTGCATCAGTCCGTTTTTGGGGGTTGTGTTGTTTGTTTTTTCAATTCTGCTGACACTGAGTACTGATCCAATACCTTTGTTAAATGAATGTGCCGTGAGGAAGAGACGGGGTTACCGTTACCAGAGCCAAAACGTGGAGAGCAACTTAGCTCAATGACAAATATATGCAGTCATCCATTTTCTGCCTCTTATCTGATCTGGGACCAGAGGCAGGGCAACAGTATAGCAGACTCATGCAGACCTGCCTTTCCCACAAGAAGAGAAAACAAAACTCCCTCTTACACTCTGGGAATTGGTGTGTGTGTGTGTAAGGTAACAAGTCCTCTAATAGAGGTCTGTGAGGTGAGACTTCTGTACAGCATCTTAGCTGTTCCTAGGAATGCACTCTTCAGGGCAAAGACCTATGATGCTGTGCCTGGAATCTCCTAATACTCCTATTACCACTGGTACCAATTGTGTCTCCCGTGTTGTCTCAGTTTGGCAGCCTGGTCTTAGAGTCCTTGTGTACTCTTCTGTCAACCAGGCATGGGTACTTTGGCTGTCTCCATCAATCAACATACATTTGATAGGGCTCATGAAATGCACTCTGCAGGTAGAGTGCATTAAGTGGCAATACAAAGCAATAAAGAAAAAGTAGAATTGATTATATGAGAACTGCTACTTATTATTGATGGTAAATTACAATGTTGAAGACCTGCAGGAGCCAGTTCTGACCATTGCTATAATAATGCATTTACATAATGAATATAACAGAGCAAGTATTAATGCTTTATAGTCAGGGTATAGCAGACTTCCCGACACATTGTCCATCAATTAGCTAACAGACTCATATAACACTGCATAGTTTATATGGCTGTAAAAAAAAACAACCTTTACATTCATTTAGTAGATTGGGTTTTACACTGACTCATTTATCTGCATGCTGGGGATGATGTGCAGAACAGATTTCCACCATAAATATAAAGATGTCTGTTGCATTTGATTTTTTGATTAAAAACCCCCGACAGGCCTCCGCAGGCAGTGAAATATGCTTCCATGCAAGTAGAGGAATTTAACGATGGAGGCAGGTGAGTCACTTCCTTTCCATGTTTCCTACTTCTCACTCCCCCCAACACAGTCTCTCAGTCTCTCTCTCTGTCTTTCTTGATTCATGTCTGTGATGAATGTTTCTGAGCTGTAACTAACAGACAGACTGTGACAGATGCTGGCAGCCGATTCATCCCTCTACATAATTACTCTCTCACCACCAATAGAGGCCACACATGTAAAGCACATACAGGCACACACCCCTCGCGTATACTCAGCCCTCATGCAGCAATCAATAAGACCTTGTGTGCATACAGAATGCTAACGCTTAAACAGTCTTGTATAGGGATGGGTATCGTTTAGGTTTTATCCGATACCGGTGCCAAACCGGTACTTTTGAAATGGTGCCGGTGCTTAAACGATGCTCAAACCGGTGCTTAAAGAATGGAGAACACAAAATTGGTCCAAAAACCTCTCATGTTCAGCTGTTTTTTGTAAAAAGATAACAATGTTAGCCTTTTCTGCAGCTATAGGGCATATATGGTATCACTCTTGGCTGGAAGCAGTGCTTAAACAATGGAAAAAACACAAACTTTGTCCAAAAACCTCTCGTGTTTAACTGTTTTTTTGTAAAAAGATAACAATGTTAGCCTTTTTAGCCAGGGTGAAGAGAGTATCTGCCATCAAACAAGAAGACAGCCGCATGCAGCTATGATGATGTTTGCTAGTTCACCTTACATGCATTAATGTAATAACGTGGTTAGCCTACTCGACGTAAATTACACACGAACAACATTAAGCGACTCACGCAGAGAAGAACGGCTGCTGCTGCATCATCATCCGTCATCATTTCTGCTACACTGGCAGGGCTAGGGGCCAGGACTCTACTCTTCGGGTTTTTGGGGGATGTTGCTAACTCCGGGTCCGATAACAGGCACCACACCCGCAGTAGATGTGCACGGTGTGAGGTCTCGCAGCAAGCTATCAAATACGGCGCATTTCTCAGCTTTTAAAAAAAACGCTATGTGTCGCCAGGTGTTTCATCGGATTTGAGGTGTTACCTCCTTTGACAGTATCACAGTATCACCTTAAAGCACTTGTTGCAGGCTGCTGAGTTTGCATATTTTGCTGTGAAGTACAGCCAGACTTTTGACCGCTTTGCCTTGGGCATTTTTAATCTGTAGCTCTGCTCTAAAAGAACGTACGTACCTGGACCCACCTACTATCCTCGGAAACGTAAAATGATTGGCTAGAATCTAAAGTGTGTCACAGCTCAGGAAAAAAAAGCACCGAAATAAAGCACAGAAATGTGCACTGCTTTTGGTCTGGTTACTACCGTTTATGTCAGAACCGGTGCCATCATGGCACCGGATACCGGTACCCATCCCTAGTCTTGTATAAATTTGAAAATGGTTCCAGGATGTTCAAAAATTATAGGATTGCCTAAAAGTCTCAAAAGGCTTTTATGTTTAGCGTAACAGTTGTCCACTTTATTTAAATTATGTGGGCCTGGGCCATAGGTCGGATATAAAAAGATGAATGAAGCCACTATGACATCACCCACTGGCTCATGGACTATTTTCTTAAGACCTTATTTGGACAAGGGGAAATGGAGAGCATTCGCTGGCAGTGACTAGGTCTCCAAGCTAGCTTGGTTGCCAAGGTGCAGCAGTAATTCATGCTAGCATTAAATATTTTCCTAGCTAAAAAAAAAAGACTTGCATCGTATGTTAGTGTCTTGTAGTGCAGCTGAACAAGATAAAATGGCACTCACCTGTCACTCCAATCAGCCATACCTGTAAATATCCATAAATTTACTGTAAGTATCTTTTATTCTCTTATGTTGTAAATTTGCCCTGTCGCTGTATCTCTTATTTCTTGTTTTTTTATTTTATATTCCTAACTTTGTGTGAATCTGCATCTGTCTGTCGCTTTGCTGCTGGAACGCGTGAATTTCCTCAGTGAGGGACAATAAAAGATACTTCTATTCCATTCTATTTTATTCTATTCTAATACAATTTACATTCTACATCTGACTGCTTGTTTGTCACAAAGGGTCATCACAACTTTGATTTCGCAGTTTTACATTGGATGCACTTCCTATCACAACTCCGAGGACATTTATGTCTCTGTCCTTTCGCTTCCTAAGGAAAAATGTAAATGACTACACTATGGATCCACATCTTAATACAATTTAAATATGTGTTACTTTATATAAAAATGTATTTATGTCATAAACAGAGAAATTTGCTTTAAAAAACAATAAGTTTGTCTCAGGACTCTCCAAATTTTGAATGACAACAGACAGTAGAAAAGTTACCATAGTTACCATGTTACCTTCGCTCCCGGTCTGCAGGCCTACTTGTTGTTCCTAGAGTATTTAAAAGTAGAATGGGAGGGAGAGCCTTCAGTTTTCAGGCCCCTCTTCTGTGGAATCAGCTTCCAGTTTGGATTCGGGAGACAGACACTATCTCTACTTTTAAGACTAGGCTTAAAACTTTCCTTTTTGCTAAAGCATATAGTTAGGGCTGGACCAGGTGACCCTGAATCCTCCCTTAGTTATGCTGCAATAGATGTAGGCTGCCGGGGGATTCCCATGATGCATTGAGTTTTTCCTTACAGTCACCTTTCTCACTCACTATGTGTTAATAGACCTCTCTGTGTTGAATCATATCTGTTATTAACCTCTGTCTCTCTTCCACAGCATGTCTTTATCCTGTCTTCCTTCTCTCACCCCAACCAATCACAGCAGATGGCCCCGCCCCTCCCTGAGCCTGGTTCTGCCGGAGGTTTCTTCCTGTTAAAAGGGAGTTTTTCCTTCCCACTGTCGCCAAAGTGCTTGCTCACAGGGGGTCATATGATTGTTGGGTTTTTCTCTGTATCTATGAAGCGCCTTGAGGCGACTTTTGTTGTGATTTGGCGCTATATAAATAAAATTGAATTGAATTGAATTACCATGTTACATAGTTACCATGATACCGTCCACTGGTTTCTGAAGTCCCATTTTGAAGCCCCAAGACTGTGAGGAATCTTGGAGTTGTTTTTCACCAGGATATCACCTTCAATGCACATATTAAACAAATACGCAGGACTGCGTTCTTCCATGTGCAATATCTGTAAAATTAGAAACATCATGTCTCAGAGTGATACTGAAAAACGTTCAAAAAAGTTAATGTATTACTTACTTGTAGGTTGGATTAGTGTAATTCATTATCATCAGGATGTCCTAAAAATGCCCTGAAAAGCCTTCAGTTGGTCCAAAATGTTGCAGCAAGAGTACTGACATTGACTAGAAAGAACAGGTCCCATCTTATCCTGAAGACCTCATAGTACCGTATCAGCCCAATAGAGCACTTTGCTGGTTTGCTTGTGGTGAAATGGGAGGCAGAGCCTTCAACTTTCAATCCCCTCTTCTGTGGAACCAGCTCCTAGATTGCATTCGGGAGACACACTACCTCTCTCCCTCCGTTAAGATTAGGTTTAAAACTTTCCTTCTTGATAAAGCATATAGTTAGGCTGGATGAGGTGACCCTGAATCCTCGCTTGGCTACGCTGCAATAGTTCTAGGTTGCTGGGGGATTCCCATGATGCACTGGGTGTTTTTTCTTTACTCACCTTTTTTCACTCTCTATGTGTTTATACATCACTCTGCATTGAATCATTACTTGTTATTATTCTCTGGCTTTCTTCCACAGCATGTCTTTTGCCCTGTCTTCTTCCCCTCACCCAAACTGGTCGCAGCAGAAGGCCGCCCCTCCCTGAGTGGTCAAGTCACCAAACCATTTCATCGCACTTTCATTGGATCAGAAGTCTTTTTGCAAACACAACTATTGCCTTCTGGTGACCTTTACATAGAATCCAGGTTAATGGAGTTTCCACGTTTTCTTTTTTAAACTGTCTTTGAAACTGACTCAGTTTTGGAGTGAGCCTCATGTGGCCATTTGAGGAACTGTAGGTTCTTTTGGCTTCACTTCTTAACCTGTGAAGCTGCAGCTTGATCTGATTTCTAGTCATCTCAAGAATTGGTCAGAATATAAGTTTCTAATGAAGGTTAAACTATATACAAAAATGTTCCAGATTTTGCCCTTCCTGCCCTGGACCAGACTGAATTAGTTGCTAAAATCATTACTTATTGACATTATTTTTAAAAGGCTGTCAAGCATGGAAGCACGCACTCTTTTGCTGATTTCTGCTGTAGTCAATTTGGTGGTGTTAGATCGATTAACTGTAAGCGAGCGGTAATATTAATAAGCCAACAGGCCTTGTGTCAGTCTGCTTCCAGACCAAATCTGTCATGCCTCGAATCTCCCAAATATCCTCGTTAGCATTCTTCAGTGTATCGATATATATATATATATATATATATATATATATATATATATATATATATATATATATATATATATAGATAGATAGATAGATAGATAGATAGATACATATATATATATATATGTATCTATCTATCTATATATATCTATATATATATATATATATATATATAGATAGATAGATAGATAGATAGATACATATATATATATATGTATCTATCTATCTATATATATATATATATATATATATATATATATATGTACACAGTGTTGGGGAGTAACGGAATACATGTACCGCCGTTACGTATTTAAAATACAAAATATGAGTAACTGTATTCCATTACAGTTACCATTTAAAAAGGTGGTATTTAGAATACAGTTACTTTGTTGAAATAAATGGATTACATGGCGGTACTTTCTTGTTTCATATTGTCGCGGGTCAGGACTGTTTGGGTTTTGTTTGACAGCTACGTTCTGTTGTTCCAGGCGGCAGCATTACGGCTGCCATGGTTACAGGGTGACCCTCTCTCTCTGCGTGTTTCCTGGGTGAGAGAGGCCTTTTTGTTGTTGTTGTGCTAAGCTAATAGGCAGAATGCTACAGGTATAGCTCTAAAGAATGTAGCATCATAGGCAGTGTAGTCCGTGCTGCAGGGAGAATGGACTGCCATACACGTTATGTGTCTGTGAGCGAGGGAGGGAGAAAAAGGAAAAGTACGAGCTGTCATTGAGCAGAAACGGGAGCTGGAAGCATGTAAATATAATAATAACCACTGCAGCCAAGAAGAGAGCCTGACGAGCCCAGTTGTAAGTAAGCTATTAAGACTCGACTGTACACCGTGTTCGTGTTTTCCTCCAAAAACAATAAGTTCAGTTGGAGCAGCCTTTCAACGCCTCTCTCTGTCTCTGCTAGCAAAGTTGATCCAGACAACAAAGTAAAGCTAGTTTTCGGCTACTAGCCGACACAGAACCCACCGTATTAGCCAGAGGTCCCTTTACTACGGTTCGGAGCCGCGGACCTTCAGTAACAGTAATAAATCACAGCAATAGTACATTCATGTAGTTGTAAACAGCATGATAATATATTAAGTAATCCAAAGTATTCAGAATACGTTACTCTCATTGAGTAACGTAACGGAATACGTTACAGAATACATTTTGGGACATGTATTCTGTAATCTGTAATGGAATACATTTAAAAAGTAACCTTCCCAACACTGTATACAGTATATATTGCCTTTCTCTAAATTTGACCTCACTCACCCTTCTTCTCACCCAAGGTGACTATGTAAACCAAGGCAGATGAAACATTTCCAATATTTATCTCTCTGCCTGTGCTGCTCGTATCGGATCATGAAACACCTGACATTTTTTATCTGGCCCCAACAAGGTCACTCCATATGATGAGAGTGTGCCTCATTGCTCGACCTTGGAGCTTTCCTTCTCTGGCTCTAGAGAGCAAACGAGTCAAGCAGTAGTCTATGTCCTCTCAATGAGAAATTCCAGCTGGAGTGATTCCTCTTTCCTTGTCATATGTTAGCAGTATACATCAATCTGAAGGTGACAGAGAGTCTTGAATCAGGATAACAGGTCTGGGGTTACAGGATTAAACACTGGGTGTGGCGCATGTATGCACTGTAGACACTGCAACCCACTATTGATTATCAGTAATTCCCCTTGGAAAGGACACACACAGAGACACAGATTGAGGTTATGTTGGGTGTGACAGAAAGCAGAGTGAGTGCATACATTACTGATATTAATTATGATGATTCTAGGTCAACCTTCGGAAGAAAAATCATAATGGGGCCTGAAACTACAGTATTGGAGGTCTATACTGTGTCTCTTCTGGGGCTACAGCAGTTTTGCACCAGTTTAGTGTGTATGTTATAGGTCAGAAAATGGGGGAGGGAATGTAAGAAAAGATGGTGACGTGTAATCTCACAGGACAAACATGTGCAGTTCTTTGACAGCCTCCCAAGACACACACAAACTATTTTGCTCACTCTTTTCGTATCTATAACATGTAGGCAGAGGAAATTACAGATGGACATCCTGGTGTGCTGACTCTTCTCAGAAAAGCAAGAAGACACAGTCGTATAAACATAATATTTGCACAGAGATAAGACTCTGCCCCATATATTAAGCGACTTTGGATAGTCTTGGTATTTTCACACCTACCTACAGCAGCCATTTAACCACTCTCATCAACTCGCTGTGTGTCTCTGTCACTGATTGAAAGCAGTCTTGCCCATCCTGACCTGACACAAGCAGAGCAATTCCCCTAATAGCAATTACATGGAGGTGCTATCTGCCAGTTTGTGGGGTGATAAAAATTTTCTGTCAGCAGTTAGTTTTTTCTTCCTTTCATGGAGGGACCTGCTGTAAAACGTTCAGATGTTATGGCCCCAGAAAAATAAACCACATATTCAAGCAGGACTTTTAAAGATTTTGAAACTTTCTCCACCGTCTGGGGTTATAGCTTCACATTTTTGTGAAGGGAAAAAAACAGGTTCATTCATGTTTTTAGACACGTGGTAAAGCCTCTTTTCATCGCAACGTTTTCCGTTTCTTCTGTTTCCTAAAATCTGTTGCATTACAGAAAGAGATGTGTTCTGTTGTTTTGCGTGTTGTGTTGTTCAGAAAATAAATCTTTCAGTATTTTTTTTTCTCCTCTGAAGAGCGGACTAGTGGGGGTGACCGTGGCTCAAAGAGTTGGCAGTTCGTCTTGTAACCGGAAGGTTGCCGGCTCGAGCCCCGGCCCGGACAGTCTCGGTCGTTGTGTCCTTGGGCAAGACACTTCACCTACCGCCTACTGGTGTTGGCCAGAGGGGCCGATGGCGCGATGTGGCAGCCTCGCTTCTGTCAGTCTGCCCCAGGGCAGCTGTGGCTACAACCGTAGCTGCCTCCACCAGTGTGTGAATGCGAGAGTGAATGAATAGTGGCATTGTAAAGCGCTTTGGGTGCCTTGAAAAGCGCTATATAAATCCAATCCATTATTATTATTATTATTATTATTAGTGATGGACTAGTTGTGTTTTTTGTTTCCAGCTGTTTGTAGGAGTCTTTCATCTGAGTTTTTAAATAGTCAAGGAATCACAGAATTACCTACAGGATGTATACATACATCCCCAAATTGAGAACGATAGCTGTAACTTCATTATTTCAATATACCTGTTTTTTTTCCCTTCACAAAAATGTGAAGCTATAACCCCAGACGGTGGAGAAAGCTTCAAAATCTTTAAAAGTCCTGCTTGAATGTGTGGTTTATTTTTCTGGGGCCATAACATCTGAACGTTTTACAGCAGGTCCCTCCATGAAAGGAAGAAAAAACTAACTGCTAACAGCAAATTTTTATCACCCCACAAACTGGCAGATAGCACCTCCATGTAATTGCTACTAGGGGAATTGCTCTGCTTGTGTCAGGTCAGGATGGGCAAGACAGCTTTCAATCAGTGACAGAGACACAGAGCGAGTTGATGAGTTTCAGTTTTCAGTTTTATTTGTCATATGCAAGTTAGCACAGGGTCAGCATCGCAATGAAATGTATTTGACAAGCAGAAGACAGTCACTCAGCAGAATGGTACAGTAGAAGAAAAAAAAAAACAAAAAATAAATAGAAAAATAGTAAAGAGCAGAATATTAATAAGATGTAGTAAAAGAAAAAAAAAAGAGAGATTTCCAGTTAATTGACTAAATATATATATATATATGTATATATAAACCTATGTTCACACTAGTGATTAAATAAAGAAAATCTTAAATAGGAATGTGACGGGGGGGCAGGAATGAGGAATGAGCAGCAGTACAAACTGAACAGTACAAAAGTTGTTGTTTTTTTGTGGCAGTTGTTACAGTATTGCACTTTTTTAAAATATAAATATCAATAAAGTTGAGTGACCAGTGCAGATTGTACAGAGTACTTGTGAAGCTGCAGGGTAGCTTCTGAGTCCTGTGGACTGTGCTGTGTGTGTTTAAGTGTTGTGGTTGAGGTGTCGTATGGCTTGATGGTAAAAACTGTGTTTAAGTCTTGTAGTCCGAGCAGACAGACTCCTGTAACGTCTGCCAGATGGTAACAAGGAGAAGAGCTGATGTGCTGGGTGGCTCTGGTCCTTGATGATGCTGTGAGCTTTACGGAGGCATCGCTGAAGATAAATGTCCTGAATGGCAGGAAGCCTCGTGCCAGTGATGTCCTCTGCTGCCTTCACCACCCTCTGTAGTGATTTACAGCTGCTGGCAGCTTCCGTACCAAGATGAGAGTGGTTAAATGGCTGCTGTAGGTAGGTGTGAAAATACCAAGACTATCCAAAGTCACTTAATATATGGGGCAGGGTCTTATCTCTGTGCAAATATTATGTTTATATGGCTGTGTCTTCTTGCTTTTCTGAGAAGAGTCAGCACACCGGGATGTCCATCTGTAATTTCCTCTGCCTTTCATTATTTCAATATAATGCCTACTAATTATTCCCACCGTAATTACAGTAGGACAGGTCCGGCCCCCTAAGGGTTCTTCACCTGACTCCACTCATTCCTTTTGCAAGTGGAGTCAACACATTTTCATCCTAAAACGTACCGATGCTATGTGACAAATCCTCTGTATGTTACGTGTTCAGAAACATGAGAACTGTTTGGAATGAATCTACACATGTACATTTGTTTTACTTTCTCATCATGAATCACTTTGGAAAACACTATCTAATACGATTAAGTGGTTAAGGTTAGGGATAGGTTATGGTTCGGGTTAGGCTTAAAGTAAGGGTTAGGGCTGGAATACATGGCTGGAAAGCGTGTTACCGTCGGGAGCATCATTTTATTGGATTCTATCCACAATCCGGGGCGTATCTTTCGCGTTCCTTGATTCTGATTCTTTTGAACAAACCTAATTACAAGAACACAAGCTACTTACTGAAAATGAATGAGTTTCCTCTTTGGGAGTCAAAAAAATATCTTGTTGCATGCTCAATCATCCAGGTGAGTAAATCTCCAAAAATTGATTCTGTTCATCTGGACGTAACGTTGTCAGTGGGAGACACGTTTTATCACTCATCCAAGTGACTTCTTCAGTCTCGGCTGACTGCAGGAAGCTGACCTGGAAGCTGACCTGGCAGTCCATTGTTCCTTCAGTGGAATAGTTTCAGTCAATATGCAAATGTACTGTTTATAAGATTGGGGAAACCTGCAGTCAGCTGAAACTGAAGAAGTCACTTGGACTTTTGGTGCTTTTGGTGAAAGAAAATAGCATTAAATATAATGCAAATACTGCTAATCTAGTCTTAACTATGAGGGAGAGACACTTGAATAATGTAAATGGTGATGAATGCTGGTTGTGGGGGCCTAGGGCCCCAAAAGACTGTAGAATCTCTACTGTTTGTTTCCTGTACAATCGACCCCCAGGTTAGGGACCACAACCGCGTGCAAATAGTTGAAATTCACAAATGTTTGAGACGCGATCCAAAAACACTTCTAACTATCTATTTTAACTGGTCAAATACCAAATATACATTAAACCGTCATCCAAAAACAGCTTTGTGTTGGGGAATTTCTGCATTGTTTAGTGAAAGTTTTTTAAGAAGAAAAAAACATGTTATTGATATTTTGCTGTGTTTACATTCATGTTAATATTTGAAAATTAGTTATCATAAAAAATGTATTTACTCACAAAAAAATGACATCATTAGCAAATTTTGAGATATGCTTTACAAAAAAAATCAGCGAATAGGTGATTTTTCCATGAATATGGAAAATTTTGATTTTTCTTTTCTTTTCTTTCCTCCAATTAATCAGAGATAATGATCTGCGAATACTGAATAGTCAGGGGTCAGCTGTGTGGAGATCGGATGATTGATTCTCTTCTACACCTTACACAGGTTATATATCACAAAAAAGTGAGGTGAATTTTGTTGGTTGACTATTCTGTCTAATGCATTTTCTAATCTGTGTCTTATTAGCTACATTCTCACCTGCAATGCTTTTAATATAAAATGGGTTTGGCAACAAATCAATCCCGATTCAAGCATTTTCCTTATTCATTGGCATTGCAAACGTATGGCTGAATAGGTTTTCATACAGCACATGTGAGCTAGTATTGCTCAGGGATAAAGGAATCTGAGAAAATGTAGCGATTTTAAACCAAATGTTGCCATGGTGATCTAGCCAGATTAGCAGAGCGCCACTACTGTGACACTGAAAACTCTGGGTTTAGGGTCAACATATGTCCCCACACTATTAGTCTGACTCTGTAGTCCCTGCATCAGGATTTGCTTGTGTTTCCTGTATTTGCTGCTTATTTCTATTTTGTTGTTTTCTCGTCACATTTTGATATATTTCATTTTTTTCCTGTCAGGTTATCTTTACACTGTCTCTGAATGAATTCACTGGCCATTTCAGAAAAGACACTTTTACCCAGTGTTCTTTCCTGCTGCATCACCAAACCTTTTCCACTCTTTTGCTAACCTTCTTCCTCCATCTATCCTTCGTGTGTTCCCTATGGGTCACATGGTGATTCTCCTTGCATTTTTTAAATAATTTTCTCTCCGAACTGCAACAAGCCTTTTGCCTGATCACTTATTTTATATCTGCTTTAACGATAGCTTTAAATCTCACAGAAAAAAACATTCTTGAGTCAAGGGGGAAAAAACGTTTTTATGTACTTCGGTATCTTGTATTTGTTAACAGGTAAGAAAATAATTCTTTATAACAAGAATACCTCAACAGAATAGAAATCTGACATAGTGACAAGAAAAAGTAAAAAACCGATTCGCAGATCATTTCTTGAATGGGATGCAGTCTATTCTGCTGTAACATGTGGTTTATATTATGTTTCTAGTTTCTGTATTGATGCCAATCAATATCTACTTGACTAATATCATGAAATTCACAATAACATGAACACAAGTTGCTGTATGTCAAATCCGTCTCTTCAAGTCATTGTGTTGTACTTCTTTTGGTAAACTCGTTCAATTCAAAATTAACTAGAGGTGCATGGATGAGACTATGCCTGCAAAAAAGCTGACAAAAAGTCTAATTACAAATTTATTTTATATTATCATAGGATGATCTGATATCGTCGTGTTGGTGTTGTTCCCAGATCATCATGAAAATGTTGTTCCAGGTTCAACATTGCAAGTGACCAATCACATTATTGTGACGTTATTCTTTTGCGCACCAACCCATTCCTGCATTTATGAAATTCCAATGTTGCAAGGACAATATCAATCCTGCTTAGCGTTTATTAAAGGGTTAGGGTCAGGGTTAGGGTCCGTTGATCGGCGGACAAAGGCGGTTTCTCGCAGCTTAAGTACAGTTTTTTTGTTTTACGCCGGTTTTTCCCGAAGTCGCAAAAGTATGACATCACAACATTCTGATTGGTCACTTGCAATGTTGATCCTGGAACAACCTTTAGTATGATGATCTGGGAACAACACGAGGATATCAGATCGTGCATTATCATATGTGCATTAACGACATTATAGTGACATTTCAATATTATGGATATTGTCAATACGTGGTTGTCATGACATAAAAAGTGTCAAATGTGACAGTTTAGTTGGTTTTATAGCAGTTTTTTTTTTTTAATTTAAATACCCACCTCTGCCAAGCAGAGGTCAATTTTCAAACACATACAGGGATCCCAATATATGGAAGTTGTTTCTCATTGGTTAATGTGAATCACCTTAAAGATAAAACCATAAAGTACTTAAAGAAGCTGAATATATGATGTGTATTTTTCTGCGTGTCAAAATTAAAGGAGAATTGAGTGAAACAAAGAAAATAAAGTATTTATTGACTGGGAGGGTCAGCCTGGGGGCAGTATGCACTACTGTCCAAGGCAGATTGTGCTGTTTTGTTTGGGTTTTTTTGCTCCATTTTGCTTCCATTCCTATTCTTCTGTTTTATCCATAATAGCCAAATAGTTAGACATTTCCACTCTAAACTCTGACAAATAACAAATAACTATCTCCTCCAACGCTTCGATAAATGGGCTCTAAACCGACACAAAAGTGAGTTATCGAAATAAAGTAATAACATAAAAGCATCATCTGATCAGACAATGAGTGTAAAAACACTGGCTAAATGACTGTGACATCCATTTTTCCTGAGTGCTTGGTACACAGTCAGGTCCTGTCGTGTTGTTCATTGGAAACATCAGAAATGATCAAGTAGAGGGAAAAGTAGCCGTTAAAGAAACAAAAATTCTGGGGGGGATTTTTATGACATTTTGTGGCGTGTGGTGATAATTCTTAAAAGGGACCAAGAAGGAACAAATGAGCCCCGAGCTCCGACACCGAAGAGTTCGTGTGTGAGAGAGCCAGAGGGGGGAGTGCGCCGGGTGTGTGTGGGGGTGGAGGATGGAAGTGGGGGGAGAAAACCTACAAAATGAGAGAGTCCGCCGCTGTGGAGAAACAGAAGCGAGAGGCGCGCTGAAGAAGCCAGATGTACCGTGATAATTAGCCGAGGATATTAATGGGAATAACGGGATTATGAGGATTTGAGGAGAAGTCACCAGAATCCGGTGTCTCGCAGGGCGAGGGATTAAGTTAGGCGTCTTTACTTCTTCCCTCTGCCGTTATGGGGATAGACCGGCGGCGGAGAGCATCGCTGGCTCTCACCTTGAACTTTCTCGCCTTGTTCCTGGCTGTGTCGGCTCTCACCACCAGCTACTGGTGCGAAGGGACACGGAAAGTGGTGAAGCCGTTCTGCACAGGACCGGTCACCACCAAGCAGTCCTTCTGCATCAGGTTCAACAGCACCAACCTCAACGACACGCGGCTGGTGCAGTACATCTGGGAGACCGGGGAGGACAAGTACGTGTTGAGGAAGTTTCACACCGGCATTTGGTTCTCCTGCGAGCAGAACATCAACATGACCGGTAAGTTTGGTTTTCTACAGAAGTAACGGCGAACTGACGGCGGGACCGCTGTGCGCGCTGAGGAGGTGCGTCACGGAGGGAGACGTGCTGCTCCAGCTGCGATGAAATAAAATGAAAAGTCCGGATTTTAATGCATTGACTTTTACATTCAGTTCCACATCAACAAGGACTGGATTTGGGGATTAATCTCGGAAACTACTGAGAAAATTATATGGAAATGTCACCAGGAAGTCCTAATCTGACCATGAGTATATTTAACTAACAGGTTTTTGTGCCCATTGTTCAAAGGATATCAGATAGAGAAGTTCATAGGCAGATTTATATAAACTCAGGTTCAGGATGTAATGTCAGTACACGCAAAGACATTTAAATTGCAAACACAAATACATGAATAAAACGCTAATTAATCACAATTTAGTAATATTTATGATTAAACAAGCAGACGATGGAATAATCATGTCTGGGAGCCTGAAAAGAGCAAACTAAATATATGTAATGTAGATTCTTGGAATAGTTTTTATGGGCAAAAACATGAGCAAAGCAAGGTTAAAGGTATATTTCACCCGCTTCAGTGGTTCTTCTATCACTGAGTGTGAAAGCTGTTTTAAGGCTGATTTAAGAGACAGTTCCAGAAAAGCCGGCTGAGCGAAGCACTACGTGTCTGTGTGCAGACCACCATAAACGCATTTGTTGCACTGACAGTAGAATTTTTGGCCCGCACACAGCTATACGCTGCATTTCAGGCAGAAGACTGACACCCTAAGAGGGGGTGAGGGGGGGGGGGGGGGTTGGGTGTTCTTGTTACTACATAATCACAGACTGGAACTTTTCTTTAAAATTTTACATCGCAACTTCCTCTTTGTGGAATATGGAGGAAAAACATATGAAGTCTGACATGCTATCAGCTTGGTACATGAATTAAATGTTTAATTTACGTTCTTTTACAGGTGAGAATTGCAGAAATTTCCTTTATGTTGCACCATCAAATGAAAGAGGTAAGTTTTTTTGTTTTTTACATATAAAATGTTACTGCAAATAAAGACTTTTTCAGTGACTTGGCAAAATTCTCAGTCAATCAGAGCCTTTATCAGTTTTGTCATCTCAAGGCTTAAAATAACCCAAAGATCTCTGTCATCTGTATGGCTGCTTTCTTGTGACTCTAAATAAGCAGATGAATCTGAAGTGGACGTTTCAGTAATTTTGTCAGTGTCCAAAGTCATTTGGTTCTCCACTGACTGTCTTTCAGATATTTTTTTTCTAGACATTTGTTTAAGCATCTTTAGGCCTGTATTACGTTTTTTCTTCATCTTCATCTTCTTCTTCATCAGCACTGACTTCCTGTCATTTGAAAGTGACTCAGGTTCCACCCCAGATTTTTTTCTCACATAATTATCCTATATTGGAAAAAAGAATCAACAGCTATTGGTGACACCATGGAGTTGTGGATGACCTAATCACTCGTGCTGCTGCTAGGCAATAAGAAACCAAAACAGTAAATCAATCAGATCCACGTGGTTTTCTCCCAGTTAATTAGTGCCCCGAACGCTGCCGTTGTGCTAAAATCTGCCTCTCGTTGCATTCTCGGTGTTTAGCACACAGACTACAAATGGAAGATGGTCTCTGGGTCTGACAGAGTCAGTGGGGAAGTGCGTTAAACATGCGTATTTCTGATGGACAGTCTCATATTCTCGTATCATTTCAAAATGGGGATTAAGCCACATCTGGGTCTTGGGTGGAGGTTGGAAACAGTCATCATGATGTCACACACTGGTTGATGAACTAGCATAGCCACAAAATAATATTTCTGTTAACTTCCTGCTTTTGTTTTTCCAACCCAATATGAAAAACAAGGGGTGAGTGTGAGTGAGAGCCCACAGACACTAACCCCCCCTTGAAACAGCAACTTGTCAATCAGAAAATAGCCACACCCTAAATCATACCATACCATACCACCTTTATTTATAAAGCACTTTAACATAAAACCAGAGTTCACAAAGTGCTGTACATATGCTAAGATGCTAATAGCATAAGTAAAGAAAATTAAAATGAGATAAGATAAGAAAAGATAAAATAAATAACTAAAAAACTAAAATAAATTGAAACATGTTAAAACAAATTGAGTCAACCCCTCTAATCAATGCCAAAGGCTTCAGCGAATAAATATGTTTTAAGGAGAGTTTTAAATTCAGAAAGAGAAGAGGCCTGCCTAACATGCAAAGGTAGATCATTCCACAACTTTGGAGCAACTACAGCAAAAGCACGATCACCTTTAAATTTATACTTAGTTTTCGGTACCTTAAGGAGCTGCTGATTGGCGGACCTAAGGGAACGGGCAGGTGTATATGGTTGTAGTAGCTCCGAGAGGTGGGGAGGGGGGGCAGGCCATTAAGAGATTTAAAAGCAAATAAGAGAATTTTAAAAACAATCCTAAAATGTACAGGTAGCCAGTGGAGTGAAATTAAAATTGGGGTAATGTGCTCAGACTTTTTTGTTCCAGTTAAAAGACGTGCTGCAACATTTTGCACAACCTGCAGGCGCCTATTGGACGCATCACTAACCCCAAAATAAAGTGCGTTACAATAATCCAGCCTAGAAGTAACAAAGGCATGGATTACTGTCTCAAAATGCTGTTTCGATAAGATAGGCTTTATTTTGGCTAAATCATAAGTAATGTTTTGATCCCAAATGAGACTGACATAGAAAAATGAACAAAACCTTGTATAGCACATTAAACTTCGTGATTAAGATCATGAAGTCATTAGGAAACTAATAACTGATGTCATTTTTAAGTAGGAAGCAGGGATATGCTCTCATGGACTTAGATACAATTGTACTTCTTGCTGTAACCGTCTGCAGGCTGTTGGAAAGAAAGAACGTTGCTATGAGCTACTATTTATGTCCTATTTATTTATGTCCTATTTATTAATGTCCTAAAGTAAACCAAGCAGAAGAGAAAAGTATCTGTGCTATATTTCCTGGCACCAACAGTTCCATTAATTAAGCAGATCGTCCTGTGGGTCACATTCACAGGGTCAAAAATGTTTCCCAAACTCTCAACTCCTAAATTTTAATTAGAGCTAGCACGTAGTGAATATGTATATTATGTTTGATACTCAGTTTTTCTTATTCATTTTTTCTCAGTAGGAATTTTATAGTAAAAGTTCAGTTTATGATATTTGTCAGGAGGCAGTATGACGTGACAGAGAAGATACGTATTGTACCAGATTTGGCAAAACAAAAAAATTATTTTTTTTATCATAAAAAATGGGAATATTTTCTAGACCATCAGCGGGGAAGAGAGGGGATAATGTAAATCCAAAGCCTGATTATTCCACTGTGCCCAACCTGCTTCTTTATTTCCAGAAAAACTGACAACAATGTTTTTTGGGAGGGTTTGACTCAGTTGTAGTTGCTGTCAGAAATCTTCCTTTTTGTGTCATTTATAGACAGAGGTGGGTAGAGTAGCCAGAAAATTGTACTCAAGTAAAAGTAGCACTACCTCAACATAGTTTTACTAAAAGTAAAAAGCAGCCATCCAAGAAATTACTCAAGTAAGAGTAAAAGTATTTAGTGAAAAAGGCTATTTGAGTACTGAGTAACTGATCATAACATCTGATTTAATTTTTAAAAATGAGATAATCAGACAGAAAAAAATATAAAGGTTAGTGCAAATTTTAAAGACTGAAAAGCAAAAAAACATGAACATAACATGATTACAAAATAATAAATCTAAGCAGAAGAAACACTTTTCTAA